>NC_143028.1:74382500-74667500 GCF_057628025.1 Oncorhynchus mykiss
ACACAACAGTCTTTGTCCACTCACTTTGCATCTGGACAGTAACATCTTTAACAGCCGAGCCTGATGAAGCTGAAGCCTCATTATGTTTTCATTATGATTCAACTCTAATAGTTGATTTATATTCATGATGTAAATTATGGTGAATTGTCACTCAAATGTAATATTTTCAGAAGTGGATTTTATAGGCTACATGTATTAAATGTAATTGTTTTGGAAAGAAAAGCAATATTTTTGTCCATAAAAATAACATCAAATTGATCAGAAATACAGTAGAGACATTGTTCATGTTGTAAATGTCTATTGTAGCTGTAAATGGCAGATTTTTTATGGAATATCTACATAGGCGTACAGAGGCCCATTCTCAGCAACCATCACTCCAATGGCACGTTGTGTTAGCTAATCCAAGTTTATAATTTTAAAAGGCTAATTGATCATTGGAAAATCCTTTTGCAATTATGTTAGCACAGCTGAAAACTGTAAAACCAGCCCTTTTTAGACTAGTTGAGTATCTGGAGCATCAGCATTTGTGGGTTCGATTACAGGCTCAAAATGGCCAGAAACAAAAAAACGTTCTTCTGAAACTCGTCAGTCTATTTGTCAGTCTATTCGTCAGTTCTGAGGAATTAAGGCTATTCCACGAGAGAGATCTGAACTGAAGATCTGGTACAATGCTGTGTACTACTCCCTTCACAGAACAGTGCAAACTGGCTCTAACCAGAATAGAAAGAGGAGTGGGAGAGCAAGAGGACAAGTACATTACAGTGTCTAGTTTGAGAAACAGACGCCTCACAAGTACTCAACTGGCAGGTTCATTAAATAGTACCCACAAAACACCAGTCTCAATGTCAACAGTGAAGAGGCGACTCCTGGATGCTGGCCTCTTGTCCTCATGCTCAGTTGTGCACTGGGGCCTCCCACTCCCACAGGATTGGTGAACAGAAATGCAAGGGTTCATAAACAGAAAAATCTGTCTAAAACTTTACACATACACTGCTGCCATCTAGTGGCCAAAATCTCAATTGCGCCTAACCTGGAATAGTACATTATGGCCTTTCTCTTGCATTTCAAAGATGATGGTACAATTTTTTTTCTTTGTATTATCTTTTACCAGATCTAATGAGTTCTATTCTCCAAGATTAATTTCACATTTCCACAAACTTAAAAGTGTTTCCTTACAAATGTTATCAAGAATATGCGTATATTTGCTTCAGGTCCTGAGCTACAGATTTGGGTATGTCATAGGTGAAATTTAAATTAGACTAGTTTGATTTCAAAAGGCTCTCATTCTCTCTCCGGAGAGACAAACTGGCATAGTTAGCCTAGGACCCCTTGAAAAAGCCTTGCTGCGCCCAAACAATGGTTCCCCAGGAGCAGGGAAGCGTGGCCCTGGAACTAATGTTGCCATTATGGTAATAGCTGGAATAACAGGACACTACCATTAACTGACCCTACCTCAGGATAGCGTTTATAGTTGATTTTCCTCCTTGGGGAAGCTAAGCATTTTGCCCGTTAGGGCGGGTTAAGATGACAAGCCAGGAGACAGTGGAAGGCATCTGCCCACTCATAATCACCATAATAGCCTACACCCTGCTGCTTGGGGCAAATAGAATGGTATTTGAAGAGCTGTTTTTCAAGTAGGGGAGACAGGAGCATTTGAGTCCCTTGCCCCAGACACACCCCACGGGCACTTAGCCACAACCCCAGAGGATCTTTGTCATGAGCAACCCATTCATCATTGTTTGTGGATCAAAGATGGTATTCAAGAAACTTCTATTAACTTTCATTAGTGGTTGGACATATATGGTTGAATTTTTTAATTGTGTGCTTTATACAGATTCCTATCCTATATTGATCGTGTGATTTTTGTGTCAATTCCTAAACCTTTTGGAATGATGGTAAAAAAAAAAATTGGGGGGAGTGGCTAGGCACAAATTGTGCCTATTGCAAGAACTTAATTATGTTGATGAACTTTGTCAGGCAAACAATACAAGACTACTTCCTGAAAAGGGTTTCCAGACAGACAATAGCCTAAGGATTGACTTAAGGCTCTTCCAAGAATCTTACATATTGATCCAGACTTTTGGGCAACTCTACCTATCTTAATGTTGCAACAACACAGCAACAATGTCAATACTTGGCTTATTTACGTAACACCGAATGACCTTACCTCTTTATTAGTTGTACCCCTCTCCCCTCCTCCTGTATCGTATTGGTGAGATATGGCTGAGAAACACTCTGTTTGAATGAGGCTAAATAGAGTCAAATAGAATATTGTATGTGATTTTGAAAAATCAGATCATATGAGACAAATGTTTGAGATATGACACTACCCAGCGACTGTAAGAATTTCACCAAACCAAAACAGCGAGGGTTGAAAAGTAAGTCAAACATTTTTACAAGTGAACTATTCCTTTAAGATGAAAGCAACCCACTAATCAGCTCAGAGGAATGTCTGTGGGTGAATGTTGGTAGTGTTTGGTGAGAAGAATGTCTGTGGGTGGATATTGGTAGAGTTTGGTGAGAGGAATGTGCAGTGTGGTGTTAGGTCAATGGGAGCCAGAGTGAACCACAAAGGAACTGGCATGTCCTAGTGGAAGAACCCCTTCATCCCATGACGAAATCAACAGGGCCACTGGATTAGGTCAAGTTTAACTTTTATGAAAAGACAACAATGGGGGGCGATATGACTCGAGAGGGGAGACTCGAGAGGAGACTCAAGGGGGGAGACACGAGGGGGAGACTTGAGGGGGGAGACTCAAGGGGGGAGACACGAGGGGGAGACTTGAGGGGGGAGACTCAAGGGGGGAGACACAAGGGGGAAACTTGAGGGGGGAGACTCAAGAGGGGAGACACGAGGGGGAGACTTGAGGGGGGAGACTCTAGGGGGGAGACTCGAGAGGGGAGACTCAAGGGGGTAGACACGAGGGGGAGACTCGAGGGGGGAGACTCTAGAGGGGAGACTCAAGAGGAGACTCGAGAGGGGAACAAATAAAACCATTCCCGGTGCCCCCCGTGAAGAAATACCCTTATGAATGGCTGATGTTGAGGATATCTTTGAGAATGTGAATGGCTGATGTTGAGGATGTCTTTGGGGATGTGAATGGCTGATGTTGAGGATGTCTTTGGGAATGTGAATGGCTGATGTTGAGGATGTCTTTGGGAATGTGAATGGCTGATATTGAGGATGTCTTTGGGAATGTGAATGGCTGATGCTGAGGATGTCTTTGGGAATGAGAATGGCTGATATTGAGGATGTCTTTGGGAATGTGAATGGCTGATATTGAGGATGTCTTTGGGAATGTGAATGGCTGATACTGAGGATGTCTTTGGGAATGTGAATGACTGATGTTGAGGATATCTTTGGGGATGTGAATGGCTGATACTGAGGATGTCTTTGGGAATGTGAATGGCTGATGTTGAGGATGTCTTTGGGGATGTGAATGACTGATGTTGAGGATGTCTTTGGGAATGTGAATGACTGATGCTGAGGATGTCTTTGGGAATGTGAATGACTGATGTTGAGGATGTCTTTGGGGATGTGAATGGCTGATGTTGAGGATGTCTTTGGGAATGTGAATGGCTGATGTTGAGGATGTCTTTGGGGATGTGAATGGCTGATGCTGAGGATGTCTTTGGGAATGTGAATGGCTGATACTGAGGATGTCTTTGGGAATGTGAATGGCTGATGTTGAGGATGTCTTTGGGAATGTGAATGGCTGATGTTGAGGATGTCTTTGGGAATGTGAATGGCTGATGTTGAGGATGTCTTTGGGAATGTGAATGTCTGATGTTGAGGATGTCTTTGGGGATGTGAATGACTGATACTGAGGATGTCTTTGGGGATGTGAATGGCTGATGCTGAGGATGTCTTTGGGAATGTGAATGACTGATACTGAGGATGTCTTTGGGGATGTGAATGGCTGATGTTGAGGATGTCTTTGGGGATGTGAATGGCTGATACTGAGGATGTCTTTGGGGATGTGAATGGCTGATACTGAGGATGTCTTTGGTGATGTGAATGGCTGATGCTGCTGTAGAGAGGAGGAGGATTTAACAGCATGAGGAGAGACAAGATCGTTGGTACATTGACTTTTGTACGTCCCAAATGAGAACCTATTTACTTTATAGGGCACGTATTTTGACCAGAAGATGTCCATATATAATTGGGACATCATTGTAAAGGACAGTGTATTTTCAATAACTTCACTTGTTAAATGAAGGAAATACATAAATAAATAAGGAATTAAAAACCTCTTTAAACATGTGATACAATATGTGATACAAAATGTGATACAATAAAATGTTATAGCAAACATTTGATTGGGCTGTTATATTATGAAATCAGCGCCTGGGAAAGGGAGATAGAAATGTAATGAATAGAGCTGACATTGTTTCCTGATTCTACACGTCAGAGAGGTGTGTTTGTTCCACATGATATATTTCTATCAGTGTGGTGTCCTGCTGAATACATTCATGCATCAATCAATACATGGTGGAAATATTCGAAGCCTTGTCCCTATTTAATACCTTTTTAAAAAATTCAACCTTTATTTAGCTAGGCAAGTCAGTTAAGAGCCAATACTTCTTTACAATGACGGCCTACCCCGGCCAAACCCGGACGACTCTAGGCCAATTGTGCGCCGCTATTTGGGACCCTCAATCACGGCCTGATGTGGTACAGGGACTATAGGGACTATAGTGGACTCCTCTTCTACTGAGATGCAGTGCCTTAGACCGTTGCACCACTCAGAAGCCTATGAGGAGACCTGAGGATGTGTTTTCACCTTCAGTACATGGTGGTGAGATACTTTTCTTTCCTCCCAATTTCGTGACGACGATCTTGTCTCATTGCTGCAACTCCACAACGGGCTTGGGAGAGGCGAAGGTCAAGTCATGCCTCCCCCGAAACATGACCCACCAAGCCGCGATCCTTAACACCTGCCCGCTTAACCCTGAAGCCAGCCGCACCAATGTGTCGGAGGAAACACTGTTCAACTGATGACCGCTGTCAGCTTGCAGGCGCTAGAGTCGCTAGAGCGTGATGAGCCAAATAAAGCCCCCCCCACCCGGCCAAACCTTCTGCTAACCTGGACAATGCTGGGCCGCCTTATGGGACACCCGGTCACGGCCGGTTGTGACACAGCCTGTGATGCAGTGCCTTAGACCTCTGTGCAACTCGGGAGGCCCTAGAGATACATCTCTCTATAAAAGTGTTGCTGCTATTACAGTGCCTTCGGATAAGTATTCATACCCCTTGACTTAATCCACATTGTGTTGTGTTACAGCCTGAATTCAAAATGGATTAAACTGATTTTTTCTCAACCAACTACACACAATACCACATAATGACAAAGTAAAAACATGTCTTTAGAATTGTTGTTGGGGTAAGTCTAATTTACATAAGTATTCCTTTGGTGGTGATTACAGCTTTGAGTTGTCTCGGGTATGTCTGTATCAGCTTTGCACATCTGGATTTGGGGATTTTCTCCCATTCCTCCTTGAAGATTTTCTCAAGCTCTGCTAAAAACCCCCTAGAGTCAATGTCCACACCCACGTGGAAATCTCATTAGTAAAATAAAAAAATCCCAATCAAAAATCCGTCAGTTTAAGCCTGAGATGTGTTTTTTGCAAGGTCTGCTTCTCAATCCACCGCATCAGACGATGTCGCCCTTCCGCATCTGCGGTGAAAGGTACCGATTCTAGAGCAGTGTTTGTAAGACCATGAGACATCCTGTAAATCGGTCTTCTCATGAAAACGTCTGTAGCGTCAGAATGGTTTGGTGTACTATTATGACCCCTCTGTGGAAAGACGAGACTCTCCCGAAAATGAGGGTGTTCCCCATTTTGCTCTAAAAACCCCACAACTGTCATGGAACTCATCTGAAGTTGGCACAGCCGATCTGCCAAGTTCTGTCTGTAGAGTCTGAACAGTTTGGGTTACACACTAAGATGACACCTCTGTGGAAAGGTGAGTTTCTCACCGACACGTACATGTCACTAGGATGCCCACAAGCCTCACAAGACTAGTTTGATGGTAGCCTGGTACCAGTTTAAGTTAGATGGGGAGTGGCGATGAACAGCAATCTAGAAGTATTTCCACAGATTTTCAATGGGATTCAAGTCTGGGCTTTGGCTGGGCCACTCGAAGACTTTCACATTCTTGTTCTGAAGCCATTCCAGCGTTGCTTTGGATCATTGTCGTGTTGGTACGTGAATCTTTGCCCCAGTCTAAGGTCGATTGCACTCTGAAGCAGGTTCTCATTAAGGATTTGCCTATAATTGGCTCCATTCATTGGTCCCTCTATCCTTACCAGTCTCCCAGTTCCTGCCGCTGAAAGCATCCCTATAGCATGATGCTGCCACCGCCATGCTCCACAGTAGGGATGGTGTTAGATGGGTGATGAGCTGTGCCTGATATTCTCCAGGCGTAGCTCTTTGGATTCAGGAAAAATAGTTAAATTGTTGTCTCATCAGACCACAGAATCTTTTGTCTTATGCTCTCAAAGTCTTTCATGTGACTTTTTACAAACTCTGCTGTCATCTGACTTTATTTTAGGAATGGCCTCCGTCTGGCCACTCTCCCATAAAGCCCAGATTGGTGAAGTGCTGTAGAGACTGTTGTTCTTCTGGCAGGTTCTTCCATCTCAGCCAATGAACTCTGTAGTTATGTCAGAGTGGTCATTGGGTTCTTGGTCACCTCCCTGACAATGGGCACGGAGCAAATTTCAGGTCTGCTAAACTTGAACGTTGTGAAAATTCTGTGCAACTTCCAGCCCGCGTTTAATGTGAACACTGATGCTGTACCTGCTTTAAGTTACAGTAGGGGAAAAAAGTATTTAGTCAGCCACCAACTGTGCAAGTTCTCCCACTTAAAAAGATGAGAGAGGCCTGTAATTTTCATCATAAGTACACTTCAACTATGACAGACAAAATGAGAAAAAAAATCCAGAAAATCACATTGTAGGATTTTTTATGAATTTATTTGCAAATTATGGTGGAAAATAAGTATTTGGTCACCTACAAACAAGCAAGATTTCTGGCTCTCACAGACCTGTAACTTCTTCTTTAAGAGGCTCCTCTGTCCTCCACTCGTTACCTGTATTAATGGCACCTGTTTGAACTTGTTATCAGTATAAAATACACCTGTCCACAACCTCAAACAGTCACACTCCAAACTCCACTATGGCCAAGACCAAAGAGCTGTCAAAGGACACCAGAAACAAAATTGTAGACCTGCACCAGGCTGGGAAGACTGAATCTGCAATAGGTAAGCACCTTGGTTTGAAGAAATCAACTGTGGGAGCAATTATTAGGATATGGAAGACATACAAGACCACTGATAATCTCCCTCGATCTGGGGCTCCATGCAAGATCTCACTCCGTGGGGTCAAAATGATCACAAGAACGGTGAGCAAAAATCACAGAACCACACGGGGGGACCTAGTGAATGACCTGCAGAGAGCTGGGACCAAAGTAACAAAGCCTACCATCAGTAACACACTACGCCGCCAGGGACTCAAATCCTGCAGTGCCAGACGTGTCCCCCTGTTTAAGCCAGTACATGTCCAGGCCCGTCTGAAGTTTGCTAGAGAGCATTTGGATGATCCAGAATAAGATTGGGAGAATGTCATATGGTCAGATGAAACCAAAATATAACTTTTTGGTAAAAACTCAACTCGTCGTGTTTGGAGGACAAAGAATGCTGAGTTGCATCCAAAGAACACCACACCTACTGTGAAGCATGGGGGAGGAAACATCATGCTTTGGGGCTGTTTTTCTGCAAAGGGACCAGGACGACTGATCCGTGTAAAGGAAAGAATGAATGGGGCCATGTATCGTGAGATTTTGAGTGAAAACCACATTCCATCAGCAAGGGCATTGAAGATGAAACGTGGCTGGGTCTTTCAGCATGACAATGATCCCAAACACACCGCCCGGGCAACGAAGGAGTGGCTTGGTAAGAAGCATTTCAAGGTCCTGGAGTGGCCTAGCCAGTCTCCAGATCTCAACCCCATAGAAAATCGGGAGTTGAAAGTCCGTGTTGCACAGCAACAGCCCCAAAACATCACTGCTCTAGAGGAGATCTGCATGGAGGAATGGGCCAAAATACCAGCAACAGTGTGTGAAAACCTTGTGAAGACTTACAGAAAACGTTTGACCTCTGTCATTGCCAACAAATGGTATATAACAAAGTATTAAGATTAACTTTTGTTGTTGACCAAATACTTATTTTCCACCAAATTTGCAAATAAATTCATAATACAATGTGATTTTCTGGATTTTTTTTCTCTCATTTTGTCTGTCATAGTTGAAGTGTACCTATGATGAAAATTACAGGCATCTCTCATATTTTTAAGTAGGAGAACTTGCACAATTGGTGGCTGACTAAATACTTTTTTGCCTAACTGTAACATTTTAACAGTGACCAAGTAGGCTACTGAGGCTATTTGGTCATAATGTAGGCCTACCAGAGTGGCCTACCATCAAAATCAATGGAGAAAATTTATCCCATAACATCTTAACATGGAAATAGCTGTTCTATCATTCAGCCTACAGTAGCTGCCAATGTGTGGTGTTCAATGTAAGCCTACATTCCATGAAACTTTTGAAAAAAATATGCAAGGCTTGACATTAACCTGTTTATCAGCCAAGGAAATGATTGAAAAATGTTGTTGTGTTGTTTAATGCAAGAAACAACTTTACAAAATAAAATACATTATTATTCCCATACCATTATTACAGAGAATCAGACACATTATCCTATCCTCTGCCTATTGACCACTTAGCTTATTAAAGCCTGTCTCAAAATACAACACTACTCCTTTAAGACAAAAACTATTTACCTGACTCGCTTTTCAAAGATGTTTAGAAATGTACATATTTTGTGCAGCTCTCGCTTTGATCTCAAAACAAGCACATCTACTCACTACCGCTCATGCTGTAAACACAGTCCAGTTCAATGTAAATGGCACTGATCCATATATGGCAATGGTATATTTGCATATAAGCCTACTGCATCTCTAATTGTTTATGCCGCACCAGTCTGTGTAGAATACGGGCTGAGTCGTGCATGTCAATGCAATAGAATCCTACTCCGATGCATTCTGCCTACAACAAAATCTATTGCAAAGAAATTGGATACACCTGAGCTCAATTTGGAGTGTCATAGCAAAGGGGTATGGATACTTATGTAAATTAAAAACCTACAAACATGTTTTCACTTTGCCATTATCGGGTATTGTGTGTAGATGGGTGAGAAAATAAATATATTTAATACATTTTGAATTCAGGCTGTAACACAACACAATGTGGAATAAGGGGTATGAATACTTTCTGAAAGCACTCCATATCCCTGATCCTTGCTGTGGAAGCCAACACAGCACAGTCTCTGGAGCCAACTCAACCTGCAGGACAGATTGTATCTGCACTGTACCACTCACACGGTGACGGACGCCCACACACACTGAAGCATGCATCCCATCATTTTTTTCTTCTCAGTGGTTAGTTTATAAGGTACATCCATCTACTACCGGGCCGGACACCCCTTTGCATCCAGAACAGACAGACTTTTTTGGGGGCATGGAAATGTTGCTCACTTGGTATCAAGTGACCTGATGTGTGCCGGGTAAACATTCCCCACACCATTACACCACTGCCAGAAGCCTGTACCGTTAACACCAGGCTTAGGGCAAATCCTGACTCTGCCATCAGTATACCATGCTCAAAGTCGCTTAGGTCACTTGTTTTGTCCATTCTAATGTTTAATTGAACAGCAACTGAATGCTTCAATGCTTCAACCTAGCTAATGCTTCAACCTAGCTAATGCTTCAACTTAGCTAATGATTCAACCTAGCTAATGCTTCAACCTAGCTAATGCTTCAACCTAGCTAATGATTCAACCTAGCTAATGCTTCAACCTAGCTAATGATTCAACCTAGCTAATGCTTCAACCTAGCTAATGCTTCAACCTAGCTAATGCTTCAACCTAGCTAATTTCCGATTCATACGAAATTCTTTGACTATAGAGGTAGCAAAACTGTACTTCAAATCTATGGTACTCCACCACTTAACATACTGCTTGACTAGTTGGGCCTAAGCTTGCTGTACAACATGAAAAAAAAAACATTCAGTCTGTCTACAAGCAGGCTCGCAAAGTGCTTGATAGGAAGCCCAATAGCCATCATTACTGTTACATCGTCAGAAAACATGAGCTCCTGAGATGGAAAAATCTTGTGCAAGATTCAAAATTCTAAATGGCCTGGCTCCCCCTCCACTCAGTACTTTTGTTAAACAGAAAACCCAAACATATGGCAGCAGATCCACAAGGTCTTCCATGAGATGTGACTGTATAGTTCCCTTAAGGAAAAGCACCTTTAGTCAATCTGCTTTCTCTGTGAGAGCGTGCCATGTCTGGAACACACTGCCATTAGACACACACAACTACACCACCTATCACACCTTCACAAAAAAACATGAAGACATGGCTAAAGGCCAATCAGACTTGTGAACATAATCCCTAGCTGTGTGTTGTCTCTTTCCATGTTATATGTTGTCCTATGTTGTTCTGTCTGCATGCTATGTGTTGTTGTCCTATGTTGATTTGTCTGCATGCTATGTGTTGCTTGTCCTATGTTGCTCTGTCTACATGCTATGTGTTGCTTGTCCTATGTTGCTCTGTCTGCATGCTATGTGTTGCTTGTCCTATGTTGCTCTGTCTGCATGCTATGTGTTGCTTGTCCTATGTTGCTCTGCATGTGCTCACTGCTCAATGATTGTCTATATTGTAATTTAATTTAATAACCTGCCCAGGGACTGTGGTTGAAAATTAGCCGGCTGGCTAAAACCGGTACTTTTACTGAAACGTTGATTAACGTAAAATAAAAATAAACTCAAACTCAAACTCGGCCTGCTTTATACAGCAAGCCACAGTCACCTGACTCACTGTCTGTAGAAGTGAACAGGGTGTACATACATTTTCAGATGCATTTAGCATACTGTACAGTGCCAGTCAAAAGTGTGGACACCTACTGCAGCAGAGGTAACACTGGGTCTTTTTTCCTGTGGCGGTCCTCATGAGAGACAGTTTCATCATAGTGCTTGATGGTTTTTGCGATGGCACTTGAAGAAACTTTCAAAGTTCTTGAAATTTTCCAGAATGACTGACCTTCATGTCTCAAAGTAATGATGGACTATCATTTCTTGCCATAATAAGGACTTGGTCTTTTACCAAATTGGGCTATCTTCTGTATACCACTCCTACCTTGTCACAACACAACTAATTGTCTCAAATGCATTAAGAAGGAAAGAGATTCCACAAATTAACTTTTAACAAGGCACACCTAATTGAAGTGCATTCCAAGTGACTACCTCATGAAGCTGGTTGAGAGAATGCCAAGAATGTGCAAAGCTGTTGTCAAGGCAAAGGGTGGTTACTTTGAAGAATCTCAAATATAAAATATACTTTGAATTGTTTAACACTTTTTTGGTTACTACATGATTCCATATGTGTTATTCCATGTGTTATTCCATAGTTTTCATGTCTTCACTATTATCCTACAATAATTCTACAATAATAGTACAAATAAAGAAAGACCCTTAAATGAGTATGTGTCCAAACTTCTGACTGGTACTGTATATTGTGGTATAAAGTGGGGCAAAAAAGTATTTAGTCAGTCACCAATTGTGCAAGTTCTCCCACTTAAAAAGATGAGAGAGGCCTGTAATTTTCATCACAGGTACACTTCAACTATGACAGACAAAATGACAAAAAAATCCAGAAAATCACATTGTAGGATTTTTTATGAATTCCTTAGCAAATTATGGTGGAAAATAAGTATTTGGTCAATAACAAAAGTTAATCTTAATACTTTGTTATATACCATTTGTTGGCAATGACAGAGGTCAAACGTTTTCTGTAAGTCTTCACAAGGTTTTCACACACTGTTGCTGGTATTTTGGCCCATTCCTCCATGCAGATCTCCTCTAGAGCAGTGATGTTTTGGGGCTGTTGCTGGGCAACACAGCCTTTCAACTCCCTCCAAAGATTTTCTATGGGGTTGAGATCTGGAGACTGGCTAGGCCACTCCAGGACCTTGAAATGCTTCTTACCAAGCCACTCCTTCGTTGCCCGGGCAGTGTGTTTGGAATCATTGTCATGTTGAAAGACCCAGCCACGTTTCATCTTCAATGCCCTTGCTGATGGAAGGAGGTTTTCACTCAAAATATCACGATACATGGCCCCATTTATTCTTTCCTTTACACGGATCAGTCGTCCTGGTCCTTTTGCAGAAAAACAGCCCCAAAGCATGATGTTTCCACCCCCATGCTTCACAGTAGGTATGGTGTTCTTTGGATGCAACTCAGCATTCTTTGTCCTCCAAACACGACGAGTTGAGTTTTTAACAAAAAGTTATATTTTGGTTTCATCTGACCATATGACATTCTCCCAATCTTATTCTGGATCATCCAAATGCTCCCTAGCAAACTTTAGACGGGCCTGGCCATGTACTGGCTTAAGCAGGGGGACACGTCTGGCACTGCAGGATTTGAGTCCCTGGCGGCATAGTGTGTTACTGATGGTAGGCTTTGTTACTTTGGTCCCAGCTCTCTGCAGGTCATTCACTAGGTCCCCCCGTGTGGTTCTGGGATTTTTACTCACCGTTCATGTGATCATTTTGACCCCATGGGGTGAGATCTTGCGTGGAGCCCCAGATCGAGGGAGATTATCATTGGTCTTGTATGTCTTCCATTTCCTAATAATTGCTCCCACAGTTGATTTCTTCAAACCAAGCTGCTTACCTATTGCAGATTCAGTCTTCCCAGCCTGGTGCAGGTCTACAATTTTGTTTCTGGTGTCCTTTGACAGCTCTTTGGTCTTGGCCATAGTGGAGTTTGGAGTGTGACTGTTTGAGGTTGTGGACAGGTGTATTTTATACTGATAACAAGTTCAAACAGGTGCCATTAATACAGGTAACGAGTGGAGGACAGAGGAGCCTCTTAAAGAAGAAGTTACAGGTCTGTGAGAGCCAGAAATCTTGCTTGTTTGTAGGTGACCAAATACTTATTTTCCACCATAATTTGCAAATAAATTCATTAAAAATCCTACAATGTGATTTTCTGGATTTTGTTTTCTCATTTTGTCTGTCATAGTTGAAATGTACCTATGCTGACAATTACAGGCCTCTCTCATCTTTTTAAGTGGGAGAACTTGCACAATTGGTGGCTGACTAAATACTTTTTTGCCCCACTGTATATACATTCGAAATGCATTCCGTAAGATATGTTGGAATGTATTTAAAATGTATTAAATATTATTTATTTTGAAATACATTATTTTTAATATATCTCACATCCATTTATATATCTCGTATCCATTTTAGTTTATCTAAAAGTATATTTAATTGTTTAAAAAAAATTATGAGACACACACACACACACACACACACACACTCCCCCCAGTAATCACGAAACTGGGAGGCTCATTACACCAGATGAAGAAGCTTTCCTTCTTCTCCTTCCGACCAACTGCACCTCATCAGGCCTGGACACACACGCAAAAAAATGAAAATAAACCACGAAAGCAAGAGAGAAAAAAGAAAGAATCTGAAATCCATCCAAAAGACATGAGGCATAAACATGGCTTTTTCATCAAGGGAGAGCTAACCAGGAGGAGATGGGCATGGCATGTGTTCACTCCACACAATAGCCATGTAGCAGTGTATGGAGTCATTCAGGGTTTTGTCATCAAGCATTGGAGCAGTGAGAGAAGAAGAGAGAGAAGAAGAGAGAGAAGAAGAGAGAGAAGAAGAGAGAGAGGCAAACTACAGAACAGTAGCCACAGGCTCTGGGACGCAGTCGAGTCTGACTGGCTGGCTGGTTGATTAGCTGACCGACTGGCTGGCTGGCTGATTAGCTGACTGACTGGCTGGCTGATTAGCTGACTGACTGACTGGCTGGCTGATTAGCTGGCTGACTGGCTGGCTGGCTGATTAGCTGACTGACTGGCTGGCTGGCTGGCTGGCTGGCTGATTAGCTGACTGGCTGGCTGGCTGATTAGCTGACTGACCGACTGGCTGACTGGCTGATTAGCTGACTGGCTGGCTGGCTGGCTGATTAGCCGACTGGCTGACTGGCTGGCTGATTGGCGGACTGACTGGCTGATTAGCTGACTGACTGGTTGGCTTACTGACTGCCTGGATCCTCGTGTGTGCATTGCAGTTCCAAATAGAGAGGTACACAAAAAATAATTTTTGCTCGGTGGAAATTATACTTTTAATATTACGTGTTTTACTTTTCCATTATTTATCTATAGTCTTTTCACTTTTCATTTCACTGTTTCACCAGCAGTGGAGGAGACATGATATGGAGAGGCTCTTTTCCTCCAGCAGTGGAGACATGATATGGAGAGGCTCTTTTCCTCCAGCAGTGAAGGAGACATGATATGGAGAGGCTCTTTTCCTCCAGCAGTGGAGGAGACATGATATGGAGAGGCTCTTTTCCTCCAGCAGTGAAGGAGACATGATATGGAGAGGCTCTTTTCCTCCAGCAGTGGAGGAGACATGATATGGAGAGGCTCTTTTCCTCCAGCAGTGAAGGAGACATGATATGGAGAGGCTCTTTTCCTCCAGCAGTGAAGGAGACATGATATGGAGAGGCTCTTTTCCTCCAGCAGTGAAGGAGACATGATATGGAGAGGCTCTTTTCCTCCAGCAGTGGAGGAGACATGATATGGAGAGGCTCTTTTCCTCCAGCAGTGAAGGAGACATGATATGGAGAGGCTCTTTTCCTCCAGCAGTGAAGGAGACATGATATGGAGAGGCTCTTTTCCTCCAGCAGTGAAGGAGACATGATATGGAGAGGCTCTTTTCCTCCAGCAGTGAAGGAGACATGATATGGAGAGGCTCTTTTCCTCCAGCAGTGGAGGAGACATGATATGGAGAGGCTCTTTTCCTCCAGCAGTGGAGGAGACATGATATGGAGAGGCTCTTTTCCTCCAGCAGTGGAGGAGACATGATATGGAGAGGCTCTTTTCCTCCAGCAGTGGAGACATGATATGGAGAGGCTCTTTTCCTCCAGCAGTGGAGGAGACATGAGGTGGAGAGGCTCTTTTCCTCCAGCAGTGGAGGAGACATGAGGTGGAGGAGCGCGAGCTGCCAAACCCTAATCACAAACACAAACAAACAAATAGGAGCCCGGAGGTCCATCATAAATGGCATCCCTTCTATAAATCAATGTCTGCGGTGTGTGTGTGTGAAAGATCCTGCGATGGAATATCCAGGCAGGTAGATGACTTTGGCAAGGGTTCAGACATGCATGTCTGTCCGGATGGCAGTGGTAGGGCCGGGCCGGTGTCCCAAATTGAGCCCTCTTCCTTTTAAACTGCACTACTTTTGACTAATGAGCCCTGTTCAAATAAAGGAAATAGGATGTCATTTAGGATGCATCCTGGGGGTTAGACCACACACGATTCACTGCACTGCCCCCTGGTGGGTCTAACTGTAACCACATACGGGTCACACTGCAGGTGAGGCCATTGATGAGCAGAGGCTTAGCGGCAGTACAGTGGCACCCTCCATAGGTTACAGACAGGACTGTGTACAAGTCTTTTGTAGACAAGTCTTTGGGCGCGTCCCTCTTCCCAGGTGTTGCTGACGCATGCCAGATCTTACAATGCCCAGATAGGTATTTTAAAGGTGGAATGTGCAGAAATCTCTCCACCATATTTCCTGGTTGCTAAAATTCTAATAGTTTGTCTAATTTCAGTTTGCGTGACAAAACAGGCAGTCATAGTGTAGAGAATCACTGTACCATCTGAACCGCTGTGAAATATACTTCCCATAACAACAAATATTGTATTTTCCGCTGTTTGAAGCTGGTGTACAAAACCCAAAGAAAAAGACGCAAAGATGAAACTTGAGAACGGGAAGCATAGAACTCTTAGACTTGCTTTCAATGAGAATGACTGATCTATAACTCACAGTTCTATGTGAATTTGGTTGATTCACCCCCCAAAAAAGTGACATATTGCAGCTTTAAGTATCATCTAACCACAGCATATGTTATAGCAATCTGTCAGTCGATGACACAGTCCATGACGTGGCATGCAGCCATTGGTTGACGCGTGTAACGTCTGAGCGACCTTACTCTGGTGGTCAGCCAGAAATTACAGCAATTGGATGAGGCTGCAGAAATGTAAACGTTCTCAAATTCATGGACCTCAGAGCTTTGGATACAAAGAGTGAACATCCGGAATCTAAATTATAGTTTTAACCATGTTTTTGAGGCTATGCATGGTCTGTTTACAATTACAATGTTTACTAACAAAGGAGTAAAACAAGCTTATATTTTGGGTGATGAAGGGGTACGATAGTTGAACTACACTAATGAGGCATCTTTAAGTTATATTCTTCAAGAATCAATGGGTATGTCATACGTTTAAAAGTATAATAATGAATGTAGCAATTGCAGATTGGCCCTTTAAGGTACAATCTGCATTATGTACAGCTGTTTAAACTAAAGGGAAAATCTGGGATTGGTACATCTATTTTTTGGGACTTATAAGATAATTCTATATAGCCATAAATTCCTAAGGAATATAAGTTATAAATACCTCATGACATTAGAAGTCCAATAATCTCAGATCATAACCCAAACGATGTATGGTTTCAAATAATCTCAGATCATAACCCAAACGATGTATGGTTTCAAATAGTCTCAGATCATAACCCAAACGATGTATGGTTTCGAATAGTCTCAGATCATAACCCAAACGTTGTATGGTTTCAAAACATGTTTATTACTTTAATATTCATCTCATGGACTATCAGTCCTTGCATCCATAGCTCCAAATTAAAAGGGGTTACAATTGTCCCCATTCCTTCATAGCAAACTAAGTGGTAAGGTTGCTGATTGAATAACAAAATGGCCACTGGTGAATAATCAGTGATAATTATAGAATTACTCTAACAATAGATTACGGAAAACTACTAGGTTGCCTTGTAACACTAAGTCTAAAGTCAAGCTATGATAGTATTTTGTTAAATGCAACCATATGTCCAATTGGCATGAGATCCATGGAAGGAGAGAAACGGAATGACAACTCCATAGAAAACTCTGGCAAAACGGCCCAAATATCGCACCCTAAAAGATTCTTCATAGTCATATCACATAAGGCTTGTGCATTCATTGGCGTTTGGTGAGTAACTGTTTGGCAATTCACATTTTCTCTACTAATGCGAAACAGACCTGTCAAATGACCAAAGAGGAACAAATGAATTAATCATGATTCGTATTTCAGCAAATCCCTCTCTCGGGAACAAAATGCGTCACTTTGACGCTTAACCAATAACAGAGACACGGAGAATAAATCAATACATCTTTTGGAAAATTGCAAACATGTTTTTCTGCTTTGGACAATTATTTTGTATATTAACAAATTGACTTTAATCTCAATTAAAAAAAGTGCCTCTAGACAAATCTGGGTAGTGCCTCCACAAACCACCCAAACAGAACATGGTGCTGAGTAGAGAGAGTGTCTGAGTGAGTGTCAGACAGTGCTTATAAGGCAGCTGCAACGGCACGCAGAAACCATTCCAACATCTAAAGAACAAACATCCCCAGGCTGACTTTAAGAAGTAGACAAAAAATCTAGTAGGATGCCTTGGGGCGACTCGGGCGGCCCTCTCTCCTCGTCCCCCTAAACCCTTGATGAGCTATACATGAGTGCAATGTAATTTAACCAGATGCTTTCGAGCCAGAGCCTTCACACTGACACTTCCACAACCAACTCCCACTTCAACCTCGGCCTCAACTGGTGACGTCCCCTCGCAAACAGCAGAAGGTCGGGGAGCAAAGTGAGCTGTGAGCTGTATCAGAGACAAACATGGGATGGGGGACGAGCTTCCCGGAGCCGACCCAGATAACATCCGTAAAGCTGTCCACGGGGCCATGACGAAGCCCACCAACCCCCGGTCCTGAGGGGACAGACTAAGAGACAGGCGGATTGAAGACAGAGATGGGCTGATTGAAGACACAGAGACTGACTGATTGAAGTGACAAGCCAACCCTAGAAGCTATCGCCTAGGTGCATGTGGCCAGGGTCTGATTAAAATCGATATGTGCTTTGTAATGGAGGGAGAACAGACACAACACAGGGACAGAGAAAGAGGTAAAGACAGAGAGAGAGGGAGACAGAAAGAGATAGAGAGAGAAAGACAGAGAGACCGAGAGCGAGAGAGAAAGAGAGAGAAAGAGAGAGAGAGAGAGACAGAGAAAGAAAAAGAGAGTTGAAGGTCTAAGCAACGGAAATAAAAACACAGATAAAAAGGAGACATAGAAGAAGAAAGAGAGGGAGAGCAGGGTGGGTGAGGGAGGGAGAGCAGGGTGGGTGAGGGAGAGCAGGGTGGGTGAGGGAGAGCAGGGGGGTGAGGGAGAACAGGGTGGGTGAGGGAGGGAGAGCAGGGTGGGTGAGGGAGAGCAGGGTGGGTGAGGGAGAGCAGGGGGGTGAGGGAGAGCAGGGTGGGTGAGGGAGGGAGAGCAGGGTGGGTGAGGGAGGGAGAGCAGGGTGGGTGAGGGAGAGCAGGGTGGGTGAGGGAGAGCAGGGGGGTGAGGGAGAACAGGGTGGGTGAGGGAGAGCAAGGTGGGTGAGGGAGAGCAGGGTGGGTGAGGGAGAGCAGGGGGGTGAGGGAGAGCAGGGTGGGTGAGGGAGAGCAGGGGGGTGAGGGAGAACAGGGGGGGTGAGGGAGAGCAAGGTGGGTGAGGGAGAGCAGGGTGGGTGAGGGAGAACAGGGTGGGTGAGGGAGAGCAGGGGGGTGAGGGAGAGCAGGGTGGGTGAGGGAGAACAGGGTGGGTGAGGGAGAGCAGGGGGTGAGGGAGAGCAGGGTGGGTGAGGGAGAGCAGGGGGTGAGGGAGAGCAGGGTGGGTGAGGGAGAACAGGGTGGGTGAGGGAGAGCAGGGGGGTGAGGGAGAGCAGGGGGGTGAGGGAGAACAGGGGGGGTGAGTGAGAGCAAGGTGGGTGAGGGAGAGCAGGGTGGGTGAGGGAGAACAGGGTGGGTGAGGGAGAGCAGGGGGGTGAGGGAGAGCAGGGTGGGTGAGGGAGAACAGGGTGGGTGAGGGAGAGCAGGGGGTGAGGGAGAGCAGGGTGGGTGAGGGAGAGCAGGGGGTGAGGGAGAGCAGGGTGGGTGAGGGAGAACAGGGTGGGTGAGGGAGAGCAGGGGGGTGAGGGAGAGCAGGGTGGGTGAGGGAGAGCAGGGTGTGTAAGGGAGAGCAGGGTGGGTGAGGGAGAACAAATGGGTGTCTGTGGAGACTCGTCCCCTTGCTGTTTCAACATTTAACTGGGGAGATTGAAACCGGAGCCATAGTGTCTCTCTATCAAATAGCCATCCTCCTGCTGGATCCCGGTCCATCTCCTCACACTCAAGGCATTTGGGTTCAATCAAAAATTTACTAGGGCACGGTTGTCTTGGTCTCTGCTGAAATTAAATGGATGTGGGCCTTGCCCCATCAAAAGCCAGTCTATACACATAAACAAGTACATAACAATATGTGGGTATACAGTAGCAGTCAACAGAAATATAGAGAGAGATTGCAGATGTGCATGCGTCAGATCCCTTATGCTGATAAATTAGAGAAAAATGTACTGCTTTTGGTCTGAATCAATGCACCATGCTAATGTTTGTTGTTCTCGGTCGAGCTACGATTATATCAACATTGGGAAAGTAATTAAAAAGTGCCAAAGAAGGGCCTAATTCATCTAATTTAATGTCCTTAGTTGCAGCCATTGGATGTAGTTCTTTATCACACACACACACACACACACACACACACACACACACACACACACACACACACACACACACACACACACTCAAACATTTTGTAGTTTGGGGGATATGTGTGTGTGTGTGTGTGTGTGTGTGTGTGTGTGTGTGTGTGTGTGTGTGTGTGTGTGTGTGTGTGTGTCAGTTGGAGTTAGAGGCCAACTGTTGGCTGATTGAGGTGACAAGCTAACCCTAGAAGCTATCCTCTTGGTGCATGTGGCCAGGGTCTGATTCAAATCAATATATGGCCTATAATGGAGCCCATCACATATCATTACATGGAAAATTACAGAAATGTGAACCCTTCAACTGCTTCCAGTCAACCCGAATCTTGTTCGCAGCTGAAACAGGGGCGGACAAGAACCAGAAATTGGCATTTCCAACACACCGACTGTGTTTTCCTATTGGCCTACTTTATAAGCCAAGTTAGATGGGCCCAATGGGCTGAAAATGCCTATCTGGCATTTGCACGAAATGCCAGATGGCCAGTCCGGCCTTGACCTTAAAAACTCAGGGAGTGAATAATTTCCATTGGCTATTAATTGTTCTGTGTGTCACCCCCGATTTGTGATGGATGAGGTTGATAATCATCTTCCAAGCATATAATTTTGTGTTTCTGTTTCGTGTAATGAACAGTACTCGGTGGATCGTTGATGTTATGTTTGAGATCTGAATGATTGAAATAGTGATTGAAATAGTGATAACCGGGAGTGTTCTTGTTTTCTTGGTTCTAGCTGTGCTTGTGTCAGGGAGCAAGCTATGGGAGGTACCCACAGCCCCCTTAGGATTTTCCTCCAACCATACAACCAGCCTGGAATGGGAGCCACAGTGTCAGTATCGCCACTTGCAGGATGGCGTCAGAATCACAGCCGACATTCCCCCAAAACTGGAGGGCAACTGGGTGTCAACCAGGCAAGTTCTCTGCATTGTTCAAAGAAATGCTTTGAATATTCACTTTTTTCTAAAATATCAGGTTCAGACAATGTTGGGGAAGCTACTCTGAAAATATAGTTTATCAAGCTACCAATTCCTTCACACTGGAAGAAGTTAAGCTAAACTTTAAGCTACCCTTAAGAAAAATATAATCTACTTAACTAAAGTTACTTTAAAAAAGTAGTTCACTACATCCAAACTACTTGGTGATACATTATCATATCTAAATCAGAAATGTCATAGACTTACGGAAGTCCAGACAGGAAATGAATATAAAAATCCTGCTTTATGTCGAGATCACAATTTATTTATCTCATGATCACGACTATGGGATGATACATTTCATGCTAACATCATGCTAGTTGGAATTCATTATCAGTTTATAAGTAGAGAATGTTAGCATGCTAAATGTCCTTTACCTTGAGCTAAGAGTTGGTGGGCATTTAAGCCCTGAACGATGGCTGACAGGCAACCCTGTCTCCCACCTGTGTGCCACCCACAAGACCACTTGGCTAGTCTTGCGAGTGAGCGAGCTAGATAGTTAGCTAGGTCTTGTTAGCTTGTTATCTATGCTTGTTGTTAGCTTGCATAACTGGTATGTGTATAATTGTAAGGGACACTTAAAATGTTTTATGGATAATATTTAAATGTACAGAGTGAATGAGCTCCATTCCTGACAGGCTGATCAGATTCAATAGCAGCCTCAGAGGCCGATAAGCCAGTATGCTGCCTTGCAGGCTGTCTGCAACGTGCCTTACATACGGCCTACAAGGCAGCAACCTGATTTATCAGCCTCTGAGGCTGCTATTGAATCTGATCAGCCTGTCAGGAATGGAGCTCATTCACTCTGTACATTTAAATATATACATTTAAATATATACATTTAAATTATACACATACCAGTTATGCAAGCTAACAACAAGCATAGATAACAAGCTAGCTAGCTACAGTAGTCAGCTAGCTAACAACACTACCTAGCTAACCTGCTAGCTCACAAGACTAGCCAAGTTAGCTGCGTTGTTCCTTGCATGCGATTGGCTGTGGTTTTGGGGGCAGCACAGAGCCTGGGACACAGGGCGCTCTATCAAATTAATGGATTATGCATGCTACTTTTGATTATCGTTTGATAACGAGAAAATTATTTTGTGATCTCGACAAAACATCTCATAAGATAGACAAGTCGTGATCTCGACATAATGAGGGAACCATTTTTTTTATTCATATGTCCTCTCTGGACTTCCGTATAGACTACAAATTGCAAGAACACATAACTCTGCAGACAGATGTTATTAACAGAAGGTGTAATTAGGCATATTAAATACAAAAAAAAATTTAAAGTGAGAATTAGGCAGGTCTGATGCTGAAAAAGAAAGGAAATTCTTTCCTACTTCACCCATGTTTTCTCTTCTTTTTGCAAAAAAAGTCATGTGTAGTTCCAGTAGTTAGCTACACCACTACATGGTAAAACAGTAGTGTGTAGTTCCAGTAGTTATCTAAACCACTACATGGTAAAACAGTAATTAACTACTGAAAACACTATCTAGAGTTGAATTTAGTTCAAGTACCACCAAGCTACTGCAAAAATTTAAATTACTAGTTGAACTACATGTAGTTCACTACTCCCCAACACTGGCTTCAAGTCATGTAACATGTCCTGGTTAACCAAATGTAATGATAAACAGGGAAGCTCATCTATAGGCCTTCTTTGGATTTGTGAAGGTGCTGCTCGGTCTTGGTGTCCTCCCAGGTGATTCAGACATCATTGTTTGCGCAACAATTCCATATAGTGAATTGATATATCAATCATGTATCCATCCATCTATCATTTTAGTAATTAATTCATCCATCTATCTTTTTAGTCATTCATTCATTCATTCATTCATCCATCCATCCATCATTTTGGTAATTCATTCATCCATCCACCATTTTAGTAATTAATTAATCCATGCATCCATCCATAATTTTAGTAATTCATTCATCCATCTACCCAGCCATCATTTTATTCACCCATACAGTACATCCATCGTTTCATTCAATAATTTTATTTCAATCTCTTCATCCTGTGTAGATGTGAAGTTCGGCCTGGTCCTGAGTTTCTGACCCGGTCCTACACCTTCTACCCGAGCCACCTGTTCAAGGCACTGCAGCACTATTACACTGACAGCGGGTGCGAGGATCCCACCTACTCTCTGGTGGTACGGGGCAAGCTCCGTCTACGCCAGGCGTCCTGGATCACCCGGGGTGCCACCGAGACAGAGCACCACCTTCACAAAGTGGGCATCGTCATCCACAGCCAAGGCGCTATGCACAGGCCGGCCGCCCGTCTACCCTCTGTGTGTGTGGGCCTCACCCTGGGCGGCATGGTGCCCGGGCACCTGTATGAGCTGTATAACGCCCAGGCAGGGAGGGCCTGTCTGGGTGCCCTGGGGTTCTCGATGATGGAACTGGGCTTGGTGAGAGTGGAGACCCAGCATAAGCCCCATGGAGGTCTGGTTCAGGAGCTCTTCTTTGGGGACGTGCACACGGACTGGACAAAGAGGACGTACTATCGACCAACGGGTTACCAGCAACCATTGCAGAACGCTATGGTGAAACTATGAACACTCCATTAAGATACTGTACAGTTAGGGGAGGGGGTGGTAGGGTTAGGGAATAATAATAAAGGAAAATATATTTATATATACTGTTTACAAAAAAAATATATGGGGAATTGGAAATGATGCAGACAATTACATTGATGGAATCTACAATCTATCTGTAATATTAAAGCTGATCACCCCCCCAATACATTTTTAAAAAGTAACTATCCTGTACATGTACAGTCGTGGCCAAACGTTTTCAGAATGGATTGCAATTCCTTGCAAAGTCCCTCTTTGCCATGCAAATGAACTGAGTCCCCAAAAAACAATTCCACTGAATTTCAGCCCTGCCACAAAAGGACCAGCTGACATCATGTCAGTGATTCTCTCGTTAACACAGGTGTGAGTGTTGACAAGGACAAGGCTGGAGATCACACTGTCATGCTGATTGAGTTCGAATAACAGACTGGAAGCTTCAAAAGGAGGGTGGTGCTTGGAATCATTGTTCTTCCTCTGTCAATCATGGTTACCTGCAAGGAAACACGTGCCGTCATTATTGCTTTTCACAAAAAGCACTTCACAGGCAAGGATATTGGTGCCCGTAAGATTGCACCTAAATCAACCATTTATTGGACCATCAAGAACTTCAAGGAGAGCGGTTCAATTGTTGTGAAGAAGGCTTCAAGAAAGTCCAGCAAGCGCCAGGACCAACTCCTAAAGTTGATTCAGCTACGGGATCGGGGCGCCACCAGTACAGAGCTTGCTCAGGAATGGCAGCAGGCAGGTGTGAGTGCATCTGCACACACAGTGAGGATAATACTTTTGGAGGAAGGCCTGGTGTCAAGAAGGGCAGCAAAGAAGCTACTTCTCTTCAGGAAAAAATAGGGACACTGATATTCTGCAAAAGGTATAGGGATTGGACTGCTGAGGACTGGGGTAAAGTAATTTTCTTTGATGAATCCCCTTTCCGATTGTTTGGAGCATCCGGAAAAAAGCATGGATGAAGAAGACATGGTGAGCGCTACCATCAGTCCTGTGTCATGCCAACAGTAAAGCATCCTGAGACCATTCATGTGTGGGGTTGCTTCTCAGGGCTCACTCACAATTTTGCCGAAGAACACAGCCATGAATAAAGAATGGTACCAACACATCCTCCAAGAGCAACTTCTTCCAACCATCCGGGAACAGTTTGGTGACTAACAATGCCTTTCCAGCATGATGGAGCACCTTGCCATAAGGCCAAAGTGATAACTAAGTGGCTCGGGGAACAAAACATCGATATTTTGGGTCCATGGCCAGGAAACTCCCCAGACCTTAATCCCATTGAGAATTTACGGTCAATCCTCAAGAGGCGGGTGGACAAACAAAAACCCACAAATTCTGACAAACTCCAAGCATTGATTATCCAAGAATGGGCTGCCATCAGTCAGGATGAGGCCCAGAAGTTTTTTGACAGCATGCCAGGGCGGATTGCAGAGGTCTTGAAAAAGAAGGGTCAACAGTGCAAATATTGACTCTTTGCATCAATTTCATATAATTGTCAATAAAATCCTTTGACACTTGTAATTATACTTCAGTATTCCATGTTAACATCTGACAAAAATGTCTAAAGACACTGAAGCAGCAAACTTTGTGAAAATTAATATTTGTGTCATTCTCAAAACTTTTGGCCACGACTGTAGATCAAGGCAGGGATTTTAATTAAACGGTGTCTCAGGACATTATAAAGGAATGTAGTCATTCTCTCCATCCATTCTTCATCTGATGCTGAATGCCTTCCATGGTGATAAACTAACTAACTCAAGCATAAAACTGTGTCCCAATATCCAAACGAGCATACTATTTAGTATGTCTGGTCAATACATGGCTTCATACTACAGTATTTAGTAGGTCTGGTCAATACATGGCTTCATACTACAGTATTTAGTAGGTCTGGTCAATACATGGCTTCATATTAAGTAGCGTGCCATTTTGGATGACAGTTATATTGTATAATCCTAACCATTACTATTCCATATCTATTTCCACCAGCACCACATCCACCCCTGCCCGGCGTGCGCCCTGGTCTTCCGGGCCTCAGAACAACGCCCCCCGGTGTTGCCCCATATCCCTGCGTCGGCCCCTCCATCTCTGCATGGCCGCTGGGTGAGCCAACGCTGTGAAGCCCGGCCTGCCGTCCTCTTCCTCACCCGAGACTTCACCTTCCGCCCAGATGAGCACTCCTGGGAAGGCTTCTACCACCACTACTCGGACCCCTCCTGCAGCCAGCCGACCTTCACCCTACAGGCCTCGGGCCACTATGCTCAGGGAGACCCCTCGGCCAAAGTGGCGGGAGGCACCGAGTTTGTCTTCAAGGTGACCCGGGTCAGTGTCACCATCCTTGAGGGGGCCACGGCCAGGGTGCTCAACGAGACCCGGCCAGGAAGCTGCGGGAAGGTGGGGGGCTGGGAGGTGGGGGTGGAGCAAGACGTGACCCCCACGGATGGGTGTACCGTCTTGGGAATCAAGCTGCCACACAAGGAGTACGAGCTGTTCAAGACGGAGATGGACTATCGACGGCGCCCTCTGCTGTTCATAGGGGAGAGGCCGACGGATGGCTCCAGCCCCGACCGTCCCCAGAAGAGGCCCACGTCTTACCAGGCCCCCATGGTGCATTGTGGCGAGGAGGACACCCCCACGTCGTATCTTCACACCAACCAGCTCAAGCTAGCAGCTAGTGGAGCCAAGAACCTACCATGGCAGCCAAGCTTTGTCCTAGTGCTGGTATCTTTACTGTTGCTTTGGTACGATGGAGGAACTGTTCACAGTGTATGAGGAAGAACCATGTATCAAGATAACGGCAGACCAAATAAAAGATGGCTTTTCAGGAGAGAATGATTTGTAAAGGATGGTACTCTATGTTCAGCAACCTGAATAAGTCAATCCTACGACAATGACATCAGCAGTGTTGATGCCCTTGACATTGTGTAAAAGGAAACTGACGAACATTCAACAAGTGTCAACAACTGTCATTTGAATGGTATTCCAGTGAACAATACGTACACGAAAACTGTACATACACTGACTGTCTATACAAGTTGCATATCTATCATATTATATACAGTACGTGTATCACTTTGTTTTCTTTTAAACCAGAGATGCCTTTTGGCAAATGCTTAAGGCCCATAAGAGCTCCTTTCTCTAAAGATGTATTTTCCCTTCAAATTACATAAGGCAGTATATTTTCGAACAAAACAAAGGACAATACCGACCAATAAATTCAATGCACAAGCAACCGACATTCAAATGGACTTCAGATTGTGTAAATCAGGAACTGGATACCAAAGAGGAAACGCAAATGTGTGTCACATCAACAGGTCCTAATCTAATGTGTTCATTTTCGATTGGAGGAAACCCCCAGCTGACAAGTGGACACTAGTTTACAATTCTATCCTACAAACCATACTTATTGTCATTGTTAAATTAATTGTTATATTAAAAGGGAAGATCTGCTGCAATTATTGCATTGTCTGTGTGTTTTTATATGTTATGTACAGTCTGTCCTGCTTCTTTCTCATCTTTTGTATATCTTCACAAAATCTATCATCTTGATTTACTAACCAGCTGCTTGAGAAATAATTTCTATCATTATTCTATCATTGGCTGTAAAATTAATAATGATTTTGACATGAATAATAATGAATCATAAGAATAATTAAGAATATTTAAGAACTGAGTGTGAAAAACTCATCCTTAAGGCAAAATAGTCACTTCAGTACTAAGGTAAATGCTGGATTCTTCAATCTAACAGGCTTTCCAAACAATGGTCCAAGTTTGAAAGCCAAGATGCTGGACATGAGTGCTGCAATGTGAGAACTAACTGGCATATGGCTCACACATGAAGCATTGCTATCCAGCTCCAATTTCTGGAGCATAACTCCCTGAGTAAAACACAGAGTAATATCTGGTTGGATGCATGTTATAGCCAGCCTGTAACACAATGTACCCTACTCAGCAAAATTACAATTATTGCAATTTTGAAATATTGTAGATCATTTTTTAGCTAGAAGATCATTTGTAATAGACAGGAAACTTGGGTAACACTATAATAACTGTCATGAATTAACAATAAATCATGTATAAACAATTAAGTATTTCATTATTTGTAGACCTTTATAAACAATTATAAGCATTACAAATGTATGACTTATACTGAACAAAAATATAAACACAACATGTAAAGTGTTGGTCCCATGTTTCATGAGCTGAAATAAAACGTACCAGTAATGTTCCATAGGCACAAATAGTGTATTTCACTCAAATGTTGTGCACAAATTTGTTTAGATCCCTGTTAGTGAGTATTTCTCCTTTGTCAAGAAAATCCATCTCTCTGACAGGTTCGACATATCAAGAAGCTGATTTAAAAAGCATGATCATTACACAGGTACAGTGCCTTGCGAAAGTATTCGGCCCCCTTGAACTTTGCAACCTTTTGCTACATTTCAGGCTTCAAACATAAATATATAAAACTGTATTTTTTTGTGAAGAATCAACAACAAGTGGGACACAATCATGAAGTGGAACGACATTTATTGGATATTTCAAACTTTTTTAACAAATCAAAAAGTGAAAAATTGGGCGTGCAAAATTATTCAGCCCCTTTACTTTCAGTGCAGCAAACTCTCTCCAGAAGTTCAGTGAGGATCTCTGAATGATCCAATGTTGACCTAAATGGCTAATGATGATAAATACAATCCACCTGTGTGTAATCAAGTCTCCGTATAAATGCACCTGCACTGTGATAGTCTCAGAGGTCCGTTAAAAGCGCAGAGAGCATCATGAAGAACAAGGAACACACCAGGCAGGTCCGAGATACTGTTGTGAAGAAGTTTAAAGCCGGATTTGGATACAAAAAGATTTCCCAAGCTTTAAACATCCCAAGGAGCACTGTGCAAGCGATAATATTGAAATGGAAGGAGTATCAGACCACTGCAAATCTACCAAGACCTGGCCGTCCCTCTAAACTTTCAGCTCATACAAGGAGAAGACTGATCAGAGATGCAGCCAAGAGGCCCATGATCACTCTGGATGAACTGCAGAGATCTACAGCTGAGGTGGGAGACTCTGTCCATAGGACAACAATCAGTCGTATATTGCACAAATCTGGCCTTTATGGAAGAGTGGCAAGAAGAAAGCCATTTCTTAAAGATATCCATAAAAAGTGTTGTTTAAAGTTTGCCACAAGACACCTGGGAGACACACCAAACATGTGGAAGAAGGTGCTCTGGTCAGATGAAACCAAAATTGAACTTTTTGGCAACAATGCAAAACGTTATGTTTGGTGTAAAAGCAACACAGCTCATCACACTGAACACACCATCCCCACTGTCAAACATGGTGGTGGCAGCATCATGGTTTGGGCCTGCTTTTCTTCAGCAGGGACAGGGAATATGGTTAAAATTGATGGGAAGATGGATGGAGCCAAATACAGGACCATTCTGGAAGAAAACCTGATGGAGTCTGCAAAAGAACTGAGACTGGGACGGAGATTTGTCTTCCAAAAAGACAATGATCCAAAACATAAAGCAAAATCTACAATGGAATGGTTCAAAATAAACATATCCAGGTGTTAGAATGGCCAAGTCAAAGTCCATACCTGAATCCAATCGAGAATCTGTGGAAAGAACTGAAAACTGCTGTTCACAAATGCTCTCCATCCAACCTCACTGAGCTCGAGCTGTTTTGCAAGGAGGAATGGGAAAAAAATTCAGTCTCTCGATGTGCAAAACTGATAGAGACATACCCCAAGCGACTTACAGCTGTAATCGCAGCAAAAGGTGGCGCTACAAAGTATTAATTTAAGGGGGCTGAATAATTTTGCACGCCCAATTTTTCAGTTTTTGATTTGTTAAAAAAGTTTTAAATATCCAATAAATGTCGTTTCACTTCATGAGTGTGTCCCACTTGTTGTTGATTCTTCACAAAAAAATACAGTTTTATATCTTTATGTTTGAAGCCTGAAATGTGGCAAAAGTTCGCAAAGTTCAAGGGGGCCGAATACTTTCGCAAGGCACTGTACACCTATAAAAGGCCACTCTAAAATGTGCAGTTTTGTCACACAACACAATGCCACAGATGTCTCAAGTTTTGAGGGAGTGTGCAATTGGCATGCTGACTGCAGGAATGTCCATCAGAGCAGTTGCCAGAGAATTGAATATTCATCATTCAATTTTAGAGAATATGGCAGTATGCCCAACTGGCCTCAGAACCACAGACCCCGTGTAGCCACTCCAGCCCAGGAACTCCACATGCGGCTTCTTCACCTGCACGCGAGCGATCTGGTCAGCATGTTACAGTGATGATTATCATTTTGGATTGGTAGTTGACCATTTCTATTATTTTTAAGTCTGCATTGGCGTAATAAAATAGGAAAAGACTGAGGTTGTTCTGTGAAAGAACAGACGAAAGGTTGAAGCTGGGCTTCGGTGGTGCAGTCATAAAAAGCCCAAGAGGAGAAGATCCATATGAGTCACTTTCAAAGGCAACATACTGTTCAGATTAACTCCTCTCATAATAGTGATGGTGGCTGCTAGACCCATGAGGTCATCGTTCGGGTTTGAGCAAGTGTACTCCAGGCTTGGGTTGAAAATCTAACGAAAAACCAAGAGGGAGAGAAAAAAAGACGGAAAATGACTGGCATTTATCAGAACACTAATGTGCAGGATTGTCATTTAATGGACTCTAAAGCCTACTAAATCCATGTTCCACAACTGGGCCAATAACAACACATTGATCCACCATGGTTATGTTCCAGGATGGCTAGGAGGAGGGCAGTGATGACTGAGGAAGGCTGGGGAACGACCGCTTTTTATAGTCTGTTTGCGGTTTCTGTTGCGCGCCATAAAAGCTGAGCGTCAGGCAAGGGCGAATTACAGGGTAACCTGTTTGCAATCAAGCCAGTGGCTCGTTAAAGGCATCCGTTAAAAATAAATTATAAAAGTGCTTTTTACTGCTCCCTATTTGGTGAAAGCGACTCCTTCCAGGGACATGCGTTGTTGTGTGCCAATTTGGCTGTGGAGTTAATTGAATGGGCTGTTCGTTTAGCAGTTGACTTTGGACGAACGTTTAGCCAGTGAGTTCTGTTAGCAAAATCAGAACCAAACCATTGTAGTACCATTGTACCTGATGCACAATGCTAATCTAAATATGTGCTCAGACATTCAATTATCTGGAGAGCTTCACCAACTGAGGGAAAGTCTGGATTCTGAAGTGGGGTCTCCAAAAAGTGTCATACTTCGTGCAGGAAAAGAATGCACCGTAAAATAACTAGAAAGAAGGCAAGCCAAACATGCTGAGAAAGGTTTCCTTTCAGCGAAACAGGGTTTCCAAACCTCTGACATTTCGGTGGGTTTGTCTTACTAATGCCCTGTGAGAGAACACTTGATCCAGTCTTAAGAATGTACAGTCGTGGCCAAAAGTTTTGAGAATGACACAAATACTATGTTTCACAAAGTCTGCTGCCTCAGTTTGTATGATGGAAATGTGCATATACTCCAGAATGTTATGAAGAGTGATCAGATGAATTGCAATTCATTGCAACATCCCCTCTTTTCCATGCAAATGAACTGAATCCCCCAAAAACATTTGAACTGCATTTCAGCCCTGACATAAAAGGACCAACTGACATCATGTCAGTGATTCTCTCGTTAACACAGGTGTGAGTGTTGACGAGGACAAGGCTGGAGATCACACTGTCATGCTGATTGAGTTCGAATAACAGACTGGAAGCTTCAAAAGGAGGGTGGTGCTTGGAATCATTGTTCTTCCTCTGTCAATCATGGTTACCTGCAAGGAAACACGTGCCGTCATCATTGCTTTGCACAAAAAGGGCTTCACAGGCAAGGATATTGCACCTAAATCAACCATTTATCGGATCATCAAGAACTTCAAGGAGAGCGGTTCAATTGTTGTGAAGAATGCTTCAGGGCGCCCAAGAATGTCCAGCAAGCGCCAGGACCGTCTCCTAAAGTTGATTCAGCTGCGGGATCGGGGCGCCACCCGTACAGAGTTTGTTCAGGAATGGCAGCAGGCAGGTGTGAGTGCATCTGCACGCACAGTGAGGTGAAGACTTTTGGAGGATGGCCTGGTGTCAAGGATGGCCTGGCAGCAAAGAAGCTACTTCTCTCCAGGAAAAACATCAGGGACAGACAGATATTCTGCAAAAGGTACAGGAATTGGACTGCTGAGGACTGTGGTGAAGTCATTTTCTCTGGTGAATCCCCTTTCTGATTGTTTGGAGCATCTGGAAAAAAGCTTGTCCGGAGAAGACATGGTGAGCGCTACCATCAGTCCTGTGTCATGCCAACAGTGAAACATCCTGAGACCATTCATGTGTGGGGTTGCTTCTCAGCCAAGGGAGTGGGCTCCCTCACAATTTTGCCTAAGAACACAGCCATGAATAAAGAATGGTACCAACACATCCTCCGGGAGCAACTTCTCTCAAACATCCAGGAACAGTTAGGTGACGAACAATGCCTTTTCCAGCACGATGGAGCACCTTGCCATAAGGCCAAAGTGATAGATAAGTGGCTTCTGGAACCAAACATCAATATTTTGGGTCCATGGCCAGGAAACTCCCCAGACCTTAATCCCATTGAGAACTTGTGGTCAATCCTCAAGAAGTGGGTGGACAAACAAAAACCCACAAATTCTGACAAACTACAAGCATTGATTTTGCAAGAATGGGCTGCCATCAGTCAGGATGCCACGACTGTAGACTACAGAGAAAATGGACAAGGGCCAACGTGCTGAAATTGTTTTTGGAGCATCTCACCTCATCGTATGGATATGGATGGCCACCTTTACCCCTTCATACGCAGCAGAGCCCACACATTAACCCTCGCCACAAAGCCAAACTGGTGAAAAACTTTACATCACTGTTTGTACCCATGAATTCAATAGACTTCCTCTCTCACACTTTTGCTCTCATTTCAAGCTGTTAAGAAAATCCCATTATTTTTTTGTGCGTATATGAGTTAAAAACATCAGCTGCACTTCAGCTTCTCTGGCTCTGAGAATGCATCGCTATTATAAAATGTTAACTTCTTTCCTTGTCGAAACAAATGACGTGCTGTGTACGACCACAGATCTGCTGCATTATGGGTACTGTACTGGTGCCTCATCAGCTGCCAGGAACAAGGGCCTGTATGTATATCATGACCTAATGTTAATCTGGAAAAATGGTGGAGAAATCCTCATTAAGTTTACTTTGAACCAACCTATTAGGTCCCACTAGTCAACAGCCAGTTATGCTGTTTCCCATTGAGAAACAAGATACAACTTTGTGGATTGAAGGTACCCTAAAACAGCTACTGTTTCTATTGGCAACGCTCTAAATCACATCTGCTTCGAAGAGCCATCACAATGTTACTGGAAAAGCTTCAGCAGTTATTGTTCTCCCTCCCCCTAAAAAAGACGCAGTGAGTGCTAGTTGTCATGACTCCAACAGATCTGGCATACTCCTGCTTTCAAATCCCATTTAGACAGTAATGGTCCCGTGTATCAAAACTGTAACATGGACTTTGCATATTTACAGGTTGAAATGGGTTGCATGCAATCGGCTTCCTCGTCAGACAAATATTTCTGGCTTGAGGGCCATTAAAAATGTTCGGGGTTACACTTATGTCTGCAAAGGACAACAAATAAAATCTAAACATACGCTGGTTGTTTGCTTGTTACTTGTTGCTCAAACTGTTAGAAGCAGGAAGGTGGATTGTTTTCCCCATGTACTTGAACAAGTTACAAACAATGGTCCGCACATTGCCAATGCTAATTATGGCATACAGTTAACACCAAGAAGACTATTTGATGGTGAATAAGTGTGCTTGATGCATAGTTTAATGTAGTGCACTTGGACAGTTCATGTTTTATTTGTTTTTTTTTAACTTGGAAACTCAGCCAGACCTCCGTTTTATTGAAAATACCTCAATGAGTACCAGATTCATTAAAATAAAGAGGTGATTGAGCTAGACACTAGCACATTAGAAGCTGCTGCCCATATACATAGACTTGAAATCACTGGCCATAATAAATGGAACACTAGTCACTAGTCACTAATAATGTTTACATATCTTGCATTACCCAAATCATATGTATATACTGCATCCTATACTATTCTACTGTATCTTATTCTATGCCGCTCTGACATTGCTCATCCATATATTTTTATATTCTTAATTCCATTCCTTTACTAGATTTCTGTCTATTGGGTATATGTTGTGTAATTGTTAAATATTACTGCACTGTCGGAGCAAGAAGCACAAGCATTTCACTACACCCGCAATAACATCTGCTAAACACGTGTATGTGACCAATCAAATTTGATTTGACTTGACAGTTGTTGGATTAAAGTCACAACCCTCTATCAAAAGGGGGAGGACAACATTTAAACTGGAGCACAAGTGAATACAGTCCTGACCTGTGACACCTTCACAATGTCTCATCCTACAGTGGATTCTGTTTCTAGGAGGACAGTTACATCTGCACAATCTCTCCTGTGACAGACATTGATTTGAATATAAATTGAGTCGGCTAGCTACGTAAAGTGACATTTGCTGATATGGGTTCAAACATCAGCACAACCTAATTTAGGATTGAATGAATTCAGGCCTAGAAGGCAACGTAGCCATAGACAGGCACTTTCTGGAACTCACTTTGTCAGAGTCTGCCAGCATTCAAATAGCTAGTGCCTTCAGAAAGTATTCATACCCCTTGACTTATTACACATTTTGTTGTGTTACTGAATTCAAATTTGATTCAATATTAATTTGTTCACCAATACCCCATAATGACAAAGTAAAAACATGTTTTTAGAAATGTTTGCACATTTATTTAAAATTAAATACAGAAATATCTAATTTACATAAATATGAAAATACCCGAATCAATGCTTTATAGAAGTACTTTTGGCAGCGAGTACAGCTTTGCGTTGTCTTGGGTACGTCTGTATCAGCTTTGCACATCTGGATTTGGGGATTTCTTCCGTTCTTCCCTGTAGATTAAATCAAATCAAATTTTATTTGTCACATACACATGGTTAGCAGATGTTAATGCGAGTGTAGCGAAATGCTTGTGCTTCTAGTTCCGACAATGCAGTAATAACCAACAAGTAATCTAACTAACAATTCCAAAACTACTGTCTTGTACACAGTGTAAGGGGATAAAGAATATGTACATAAGGATATATGAATGAGTGATGGTACAGAGCAGCATAGGCAAGATACAGTAGATGGTATCGAGTACAGTATATACATATGAGATGAGTATGTAAACAAAGTGGCATAGTTAAAGTGGCTAGTGATACATGTATTACATAAGGATACAGTCGATGATATAGAGTACAGTATATACGTATGCATATGAGATGAATAATGTAGGGTAAGTAACATTATATAAGGTAGCATTGTTTAAAGTGGCTAGTGATATATTTACATCATTTCCCATCAATTCCCATTATTAAAGTGGCTGGAGTTGAGTCAGTGTCAGTGTGTTGGCAGTAGCCACTCAATGTTAGTGGTGGCTGTTTAACAGTCTGATGGCCTTGAGATAGAAGCTGTTTTTCAGTCTCTCGGTCCCAGCTTTGATGCACCTGTACTGACCTCGCCTTCTGGATGATAGCGGGGTGAACAGGCAGTGGCTCGGGTGGTTGATGTCCTTGATGATCTTTATGGCCTTCCTGTGACATCGGGTGGTGTAGGTGTCCTGGAGGGCAGGTAGTTTGCCCCCGGTGATGCGTTGTGCAGACCTCACCACCCTCTGGAGAGCCTTACGGTTGAGGGGGTAATTAGATGGGAGTGGTGGTGAACAGCAATCTTCAAGTCCTTCCACAGATTTTCAATTGGATTCAAGTCTGGGCTTTTGCCGGGCCACTCAAAGACTTTCACATTCTTATTCTGAAGCCATCCCAGCATTGCTTTGGCTGTATGGTTGGGGTCATTGTCCTGTAGGAAGGTAAATTGTCACCACAGTCTAAGGTTATTTACACTTTGAAGCAGGTTCTCATCAAGGATTTGCCTATTTTTGGTTCCATTCATTGGTCCCTCTTATCTTTACTTGTCTCCCAGTTCCTGCTGCTGAAAAGCATCCCCATAGCATGATGCTGCCACCACCATGCTTCACGGTAGGGATTGTGTTAGATGGGTGATGAGCTGTGCCTGGTTTCCTACAAACATGGCACTTTGCATTTAGACCAAAGAGCTACCCTTTTGTCTTATCAGACCACAGTCTTTTGCCTTCTGCTCCGAATCGTCCATGTGCCTTTTTGAAAACTCCAGGCGTGCTGTCATGTACCTTTTTCTCAGGAGTGTCTTCCGTCTGGCCACTCTCCCATAAAGCCCAGATTGGTGAAGTGCTGTAGAGACTGTTGTCCACCAGGCAGGTTCTCGGCCAAGGAAGTTCTGTCAGAGTGGTCATTGGGTTCTTGGTCACCACCCTGACCATTATCCTTCTTTCCCGGTTGCTCAATTTGGTCGGACGCAAGCTCTAGGTAGTCTCGGTAGTTCCATATTTTTACAATTTCCACACTCTATAATTTTTTTATAACCATCCCCATATATATGCCTCAACACAATTCTCAGCAAGACAGTTTATTGTACTTCATGGTATAGTTTCTGCTCGAACGTGCACACCAACTGTAGGGACCTTATATAGACAGGTGTGTTTCTTTAAATCATGTCCAAATAATTGAATTGGCCACAGGTGGACTCCAATCACGTTGTAGCAACATCCAGGACGATCAAAGGAAATTGGAAACACCTGAGCTCAATTTGGAGTGTCATAGGAAAGGGGTGTAAATACTTATGTAAATTAGATATTTCTCCACTTCATTTTCAATACATTTGCAAAAAATTCCACAAACTTGTTTTGACTTTGTCAATAATACAGTAGGTTATGCTCAGTCACACGTATTGTGTGTAGATGGATGAGAGATACAAAAAATATATATTGACTATTTTGAATTTAGTCTGTAACACAACAAAATGTAGAATAGGTCAAGGTGTATGAATACTTTCTGAAGGCCTTGTATGTACACTACAGACACAATTGGAACCAATCCAGTCAAGGGCCAAAACTCAAACACGTAACATCTAATGTGGTTTTCCTGTGGTCACTGGAGTAAAAAACATCTGTAGAGTTTCATCCACCAGACTATCGGTCTGTAAAGGCTGTGAAGAGAATGATTGGAAACCATCCATTTCCTCATAAATCTCCATGACAAGTCTTCTGGTGTAAATTCCTCCTTCCTTAAGTGTATTATAAACATTCTCGATGGAAAATTGGCACACGTCAACACACGGTGTCAATGCATAGGGTATTTCTGAGTTGACCCGTTTTCAGGTGCGTCGTATAGGGTCGATTATCATTATCACAGTTTTGAGAACATTCCATTGCTATTTTTCTTGGAAATGACAATTCCCTAGCTGAATCGAAAAATGTAAATGAATATGGGGTCATTTCCACAACAGTGCCTCTAGATGTACAGTACCTAGGCCCCACCAACTTAAAACACCACAGTTCCTACTGACTTCAGGTGCACCTCAGGAGGTCAATCCAAAACCTGAAGTGCTGACAGAACATTTACAGGGTGTTAAAGATACAATAACATGAATAAAACAACTTCTCATTTAACACCACGACACATTGAAAGCTAATTACCAGAAGGAAACATCGTTTTCAACATTAAAAAAAAAAAACATTGCAAGAACCACAGCCAAATAAAGCAAACCATCTATAGCTAATGTAGCAGCAGATGTCAGTGGAGATGTATTGGCTGTGAGGGGAATGCTAATTTCAGATGCTGACATTTCCCTCTCCATTATTTAATCTAGACATGTGAAAGTAGTGACATCCAACTAAGTCCCTCTTCCCTCGGACACGGTGATGAGCTTGGACACTGTGGTGAGCTTTTTACAGCTTGACACTTTGTAAAGTAGATGAAACCGGTCAACAAGGCTGTCGGCTTTCTCAGTCAGAGGATGAAAAATGTAATTGTTTTCCGGACCGGTTTGTTGAACAAAGAGGAAATGACTTCACACAGAATTAGGTAGGGTCTTTATTCATTTAAATTATTAAGATGCTACATAGTCCATCAAGGTTTAACACCATAGACTGACTACTTGACTAGGAATAGGAATTTTTCTTAGATTTATTTATATACATACAAAACAGTTGCCGACTGCTTACATGGAGCACGATGGTAGACTGCTTACATGGAGCACGATGGTAGACTGCTTACATGGAGCACGATGGTAGACAGGTCAATTTTAGTGTTTTCACAACCATTGGGACAGAGTAGTTCAGCTCAGACCTGTTCTGCCCTGTTCTGCCCTCTGCCCTCCCCCAGTCATGCTTCACACACACATAGATACAGGAGGTTACGCTCAGTCACACGTAGATACAGGAGGTTACTCTCAGTCACACGTCGATACAGGAGGTTACTCTCAGTCACACGTAGATACAGGAGGTTATGCTCAGTCACACGTAGATACAATAGGTTACTCTCAGTCACACGTAGATACAGTAGGTTACTCTCAGTCACACGTAGATACAGTAGGTTACTCTCTCCCTCGCTCTTTCCTCAAATCCATACTTCCATCTGCAAGTTATTTTTTGTTATCCATAATCTGCGACAGTGAGATGAAAGAAATTGAGTGTATTGCATTTTTGACATGAATCCCATTAAGGACAAAGCAATCAAAAACAGTAGGGACAAACACAAAAGGCAGAATGGTCCCTTCAGTATATAGTTTAGTATGTTTTAGTTTTCTTGTGAGTTAAATGCAGAGACACGTCAACTAACAAAACAGTTACATTAATAGATACTGGGAAAAAAAAACATTCTTGAGAATATAGTGCATTAAAATGAACATGAGTGCAGTGATAACTATAACGGTGAAACAAACAGACAAAGATCCAAAACTATCGATGCTGACCGTAGTGGGGTGAATGAAGCCAATGACCATACAGTTGGAGAAATGTTCTTTAAGAGTTACGTGGACAGTCACAGCATGGTGAACGGACTGCATAAACCATTTAAATGACAGTTCTGCCTGACAGATCAACAAATGTACAGCTTGGAGAAGAAAAAAGAAAACCGACAAAACCTCAACAAAACTCACTTCTACAAGTACCTTTCCTCATTCCCTCTCTCCCTTCTTTCCTTCTAGAATAACGTGCTAATAACAGTCACAAAGTAAGTAGGCTATTCAGTGACTCAGTCCCAACCCATCCGGAGTTCATTTAGCTGCATACATTTTTTAATAATACCTCAAACCCTAAAAAACAAAAAAACTTTAGCACAAAAACGAAAAAAATGAAAAAAAATGAAAAGGGGGAAAAAAAAATCTGAAGGTTGAAGTTGAGAAAATCTAAGGCTGAAAAGAAACATCACAATGATGAAAGCAATTCAATTAAATGTAAAATGTCCCATAAAATGCAATGCTCTTTAGTGGACGCATGCAATCAAGAATATACTGCCAACTTAGGTATTTATGATCAAAAGGGGGGAAATGTTCTAGCTTGGAAAAACAGAGAATGGGGAGACGGAGGAGGGGGTTGTTGTGTCGATTAAGGATGTTCCCCAATCACAGAGGAGACGGTCTATACAAAGCCTCTGATTGGAAGAGTCAGTTTGGTTGACAGTAGCCCTGTGCATAATCCCATCTACTTCCTGAAGCCTCCCTGTCAATCATGTTGTAAACGAGGTGAGACAAAAAGAGTGCTGCCCACCTGGTTTTACTTTAATCCAGGGTTACTATGGATTCACTACACAGAGTATGCCTACGGCCTGTGGCCACTTGTGAAGATAAATGACAATCCGTGAAAACATTCATTCACACAACGCAAACTGACTCAATCGCAAGCCCCCCCCCCGGTGTTTAGAAAATCCTTTACGTCAATGACTATCAATGATCTGCATTTGACTCCCTCCTACTGTATCTGTGGCGTAGGCCAGAATGATTATGTTATGATTAAAGAGATCCTGTAACAAGTTGTTGTTTTTTCTCTCGTTGGTTTGTTCACAACATGGAATTTTGATTTGTATCTTTTTTTATTTGTACATAAATGAACGATTCAAAACTACCCCATTGATATGGCATTTCTGAATTAAAAAAAATCCCAAATCCGTTTGTTTCAATCCCCCGAAAGCATGCGGTTGGCCGTCTCTCGCTCGCCGCTTGCTCTTACAAGACCAACTTGCCGATGATGACTCCGACCACGAAGAAGAGCACGATGAGGGCTACTGTGCGCAGGCTCAGCCCCTCCTCCTTCACCATGGAGTGGGAGGAGTGCTGGGAGGAGGACAACACATTGCTCTTCCTCATCCGCAGGCCATCGTCTTCCTGGAGGGGGTGGTGAAACCAAAAGAGAGTGAGAGAAGGAGAAAGATGAAATAGGAACAGAGAGAGAGGGTGAACAGATAGAGAAAGAGAGAAAAAGAGGGGGATAGAGAGGGGAGATGGATAGATATGGAGAGAGGAGAAAGAGAGAGGGATAGATATGAGAGGAAAGGAAAGAGATAGAGGGGGGAGAGGGATAGATATGGTGAAATAGAGAGAAGGGGGGGGGGAAATTACCATCAGTATTATCCACATCCCTCAGTCAAAGATAGGTAATGTCATTTATTCAGTCAAAGATAGGTAATGTCATTTATTCAGTCAAAGATAGGTAATGTCGTCCATTCATTCAAAGGGGATGTGTAAATCATCTAAACCCCCTCAGGACTCCACCAGGCACCAGCTTTTAACACACTTCATTTCCCAACAGCGGGTGGGCGGGCTCTGTTAGTGTTATCTGGATCCAGGGATGGGAGTGGCCAAAAGCAATTCCGCCTCTGGCACTACTTAAAGGGGAGGTGGCAGGCCAGCGGGTGGCGTACTGCTCTTGAAAGGGGAAATCTGTGGCGGGTGGCGTGCTGCTCTTTAAAGGGGAAATCTGGGGCTGCTACATCCATTTTCTGAATTTAAAATGAATGATTTACACTGAGTGTATAAAACATTAGGAACACCTTCAGTTGCACTCCCTTTTGCCTTAAGAACAGCCTCAAATTGACAGGATATGGACACTACAAGGTGTCGAAAGCATTCCACAGGGATGTTGGCCCATGTTGACTCCAATGCTTCCCACAGTTGTGTTAAGTTGGCTGGATAATGAATATCCTTTGGGTAGTGAACCATTCCAAACCCAGCAGCGTTGCAGTTCTTGACACAAACCGGTACGCCTACTGGCTATGACTGGGGCTATACCCCGTTCAAAGGCACTTCAATCTTTTGCCTTGCCCATTCACCTTCTGAATGGCACACATACACAATCCATGTCTCAGTTGTCTCAAGACTTAAAAATCATTCTTTAACCCGTCTCCTCCCTTTCATCTACACTGATTGAAGTGGATTTAACAAGTGACATCAACAAGGGATCATAGCTTTCACCTGGTCAGGCTATGCCATGGAAAGAGCACTGTTCTTAATGTTTTGTCCATCAGTATATAGCCATTGACTGAGTCCTTGATTGAATCCCAGACATCTCCTTGGTTCTCACCCTGATCTGCTTGTTCTCTTCCCGTAGCCGCTGTGCCTCCGTCTGCAACCTCTTACACTCCTCCATGACCTTCTTGACCTCGCCGTCGTCCAGGGTGGAGCTCATGGACTTCATGGACAGTGTGGAGGACTCTGACTTGAGCAGGTTGGACGACATCATCTTGTTGGCATCCGGGTCTTGGTGCTGTGGGTGAAGAGGCGGGAAGAGGGAGAGAGGGCTTAGGTTTATTACAACATCTTGGTACATATGCAGAAACATACCTCAAAGGTAATGTCACAATAAGGAATCAATATGGAGAAAGTGAATGTTGGTGACTTGTTCTGCTGCATGCCTGGCTGGTTGTGATTGCAGTCATGTCGTACACTAAGAGAGAGGCAGGCGAGTGCAGTCAAACACACACACACACACAGACACACACACAGACACACACACAGACACACACACAGACACACACACACTCCCGCAATCCCAATACTTCCAAAAAGAGATGCAAAAGCTGGTTTCCATTTTCACTCCCAACTACGTGGCCCGACGATGCTGTTGCTTCCAGCCATATATCTCGCTGATCATAATTAACAAAAACAACAACGGCCCATTTTCCCTGTGGCTTTGTTCATGGGGCTCATATTTTCTGCTCATCCCGGGGGAAGTGATCTTCTACCATCTGTGTGTGCTTTGCAGAGTAATTGCAACAATAATAAACTGTGTGAAAAGTGAGAGTGTGGCCCAGGGAACTATGGTTACGACTGGGGCTATGGCTAAGGCTGGGGTTATGGCTGGGGCTATGGTTATGGATGGGGCTATGGTTACGACTGGGGCTATGGCTAAGGCTGGGGCTATGGTTATGGATGGGGCTATGGTTATGGATGGGGCTATGGTTATGGCTGGGGTTATGGCTGGGGCTATGGCTAAGGCTGGGGTTATGGCTGGGGCTATGGCTAAGGCTGGGGTTATGGCTGGGGCTATGGCTAAGGCTGGGGTTATGGCTGGGGCTATGGTTATGGCTGGGGCTATGGCTGGGGCTATGGTTATGACTAGGGCTATGGTTATGGCTGGGGCTATGACTGGGGCTATGGCTGGGGCTATAGTTACGACTGGGGTTATGGTTATGGCTGGGGCTATGGCTGGGGCTATGGCTGGGGTTATGGCTGGGGCTATGGTTATGGCTGGGGCTATGGTTATGGCTGGGGTTATGGCTGGGGCTATGGTTATGGCTGGGGTTATGGTTATGGCTGGGGCTATGGCTGGGGTTATGGCTATGGCTGGTGCTATGGCTGGGGCTAAGGCTGGGGCTATGGCTGGGGCTAAGGCTGGGGTTATGGCTGGGGCTAAGGCTGGTGCTATGCCTGGGGCTGGTGCTATGCCTGGGGCTATGTCTGGGGTTATGGCTGGGGCTGGGGTTATGGCTGGGGCTATGGCTGGGGCTGGGGTTATGGCTGGGGCTGGTGCTATGGCTGGGGTTATGGCTGGGGCTGGGGCTATGGCTGGGGTTATGGCTGGGGCTGGGGTTATGGCTGGGGTTATGGCTGGGGTTATGGCTGGGGCTATGGCTGGGGCTATGGCTGGGGCTGGGGTTATGGCTGGGGCTATGGCTGGTGTTATGGCTGGGGCTGGGGTTATGGCTGGGGCTATGGCTGGGGCTATGGCTGGGGTTATGGCTGGGGTTATGGCTGGGGCTGGGGTTATGGCTGGGGCTATGGCTGGGGCTGGGGTTATGGCTGGGGTTATGGCTGGGGTTATGGCTGGGGCTGGGGTTATGGCTGGGGTTATGGCTGGGGCTGGGGTTATGGCTGGGGCTATGGCTGGGGCTGGGGTTATGGCTGGGGTTATGGCTGGGGCTATGGCTGGGGCTGGGGTTATGGCTGGGGTTATGGCTGGGGCTATGGCTGGGGCTATGGCTGGGGTTATGGCTGGGGCTATGGCTGGGGTTATGGCTGGGGCTATGGCTGGGGTTATGGCTGGGGCTATGGCTGGGGCTATGGCTGGGGTTATGGCTGGGGCTATGGCTGGGGCTATGACTGGGGCTGGGGTTATGGCTGGGGTTATGGCTGGGGTTATGGCTGGGGCTATGGCTGGGGCTGGGGTTATGGCTGGGGTTATGGCTGGGGCTATGGCTGGGGCTATGGCTGGGGTTATGGCTGGGGCTATGGCTGGGGTTATGGCTGGGGCTATGGCTGGGGTTATGGCTGGGGCTATGGCTGGGGCTATGGCTGGGGCTATGGCTGGGGTTATGGCTGGGGCTATGGCTGGGGCTATGACTGGGGCTATGGCTGGGGCTGGGGTTATGGCTGGGGTTATGGCTGGGGCTGGGGCTATGGCTGGGGCTGGGGTTATGGCTGGGGCTATGGCTGGGGCTATGGCTGGGGCTGGGGCTGGGGTTATGACTGGGGCTATGGCTGATGGCTGGGGCTATGGCTGGGGCTATGGCTGGGGCTGGGGCTATGGCTGGGGCTGGGGTTATGACTGGGGCTATGGCTGGGGCTATGGCTGGGGCTATGGCTGGGGCTGGGGTTATGGCTGGGGCTATGGCTGGGGCTGGGGCTATGGCTGGGGCTATGGCTGGGGCTATGGCTGGGGCTATGGCAAGACAAGGGGAGCTCTGCCTCGACTCCTGATGACAGGGATTTTCTCCACAGGGATTTTCTCTACTAAATCACTTGAGTTTTAGAGACGTGTAACAGATGAGACGGAGCGACAGGGAAAGAAAAAGTGCGTGTGTGTGAGAAAAACAAGGAAGAGGGAAGATGACAGAAGATGGTAAATATGCAGTTGAAAAAAATCTGGTTGAGAGAATGGCAAGAGTGTGCAACGCTGTCATCAAGGCAAAGGGTGGCTACTTCTAAAATATATTTAGATTTTTTTTAACACTTTTTAGCTTACTTCATGATTCCATTTGTGTTATTTCATAGTTTTGACGTCTTCACAATTATTCTACAACATAGTCCAAACTTTTTAATGGTACTTTACATTTTAAGTTTGTTCACAGACTGTATTTAACGGCAATTAAATATTTTAGGCTGAAATGATCCCCAACTCCCGATTGTTCACTATGTCCCCTAAATCAGTAAGGCACATTCCGTCATATGATGTGGGAGTGTCATGCTGTTAAATGATTCTGGGACAAAGTTACAAAATTAATTTCAAAATTATTACTGACAAAATATTGGTTCTCACTCGCTCTCTCTCTCCCATTTAACCAGTGGATATAGTTACTATTAGAATCTCTGGATGTTATGGGGGGAGTCTCAGGAGATGGATGGGTGGGAGGGGGGACTGACAAGCAACCTCGGTTGCTGGGTGGGAAACATGGTTTCAGGGTGGGGAGGGTGGAAGGAGACTGAGGGGGAGAATGTGTTAGGGTTAACTTTGTATGCATTTCTCTGAGTGTTTTTTTTTTGTGTGTGAATTATGAACATATCTGAATGATTATGACTTACACCTGTACCAATAACCCCTCTCCTGAAAACTAAATAAAAAGTTGGTCCCAAACCCCCCCCCCCCCCCCCGGTAGTTTTGTATTGGAGAGGGCAGTCCATACGCACAGAGGGTCTGGAATGGTTAAGATCCCCCTCCCAATATGTTCTACAACTAATAAAACATTTCAGAAAAAGGCTCAGTGCTGTTATCCTTGCAAAGGTTGAGGTATTGGAAACAGGGGTGTCAATCATTTTGACCCCTACCTTTTTGAGAAAAAACTAGTTTAACAAAATCAATTTCTCTGACAAATTAGTATAAAATAATATAAATTCCCCATTTATTTGAGCATACAATACGGCTCAGTAGTTGAATTATGTATTTTATAGTAGGCTGACATTTTTTTGGGAGGCAACTATATAAATATTGCAAGAGAGAAGTAATAAGAGACTATGAACCCACCGTTTTCTCGTTCTCCGCCGGCAGCTCAAAGACACACCTCAGTTTGGAGTCCATCAGCTCTTCTGGCTTTGCCTCCTTCCACTGCAGAGAGAGAGGGAGAGACCACAGCCAACGTGAGCCCAAGACCGGGGAAAGCAAACTGGACAGTGGTTTACCGGCAGTGAGATTTGTTCCCCCATTGTCTTCCTCATCCACTTGTGTGAAGTGTTTATCAAACCTTTCTGTTCTGTCACAATCAAGAGGCTTCAGACTCGGCAGTGTTTTGTTTTTCACTAGGTTTGGGCGGTATCCATATTTTCATACTGTCTTTGTGTCATCCCGGAGTATGCGGTATTACAGGCACTGAACATAAGGTTGCTATTTAAAAAAAACGCAAAAGACCCCACTGAGTCTCTGTAATCCAAAGGTTAGCAATGCTAACGCGTACATATAAGAATTACACTGGGGATTGTTAGCAAATTGCTAATGAGCACATGCAAACATTTTATACAGGACAGACATCCCAGCTCATAAACTTACACATGTAACAAGAAAATGCTACTCACAGTTTTCTGCACAAAACTAATCTTACACAGAAAGGATCTTGATCCAGGTTGGAATTCTCTGCTGTTATCAAGAAAAGCTTGATTTTGCACAAAGATTACCACTTGGATAACTAGCTACTAAGTTAGCAGACCAAATGCACAACTGCAATTTAGACACAGTTAACTTAATAGTTAAGATATCAGTCTGGAAAATATTTAGTTGTGAAGTGTTTCCAGATCATTGCATGCTGCACAACAGTGAGAGTGGCTCACGAACAGGGTGGGGTCAAGTCCATTTAAATTCCAGTCAATTCAGGAAGTACAATGAATTCCAAACTTTAATTCCAATGCCTTTCAATGAGGAAAATCTGGAATTGGAATTTGGGTTAACTTCCTGAATTGACAGGAACTGAAATGGAATTGATCCCCAACCCTGCTCACGAGGCTCGGGTCTCTCGTCGTTGTGCGCTTGGAAACAAACAAGGTGATGGCTCTGCTGATTCAGGGAACTACTGGTAAGCTTCATAATGAAAAATAATCAAACACATAAATTGAAGAACGCAATCTGCTTTATTTCATAACCGAGTGCCCAAGTTGACTGCAGATATTTACTTAAAAAATCTAAATAAATATGACAATTAAATAAAAAACTGAAAATAGTATATATATATATATTAAAAAACTACAATGTGAGGTAAAGACACACGCAAATGCAAGTATATACAGGTCAGTGTCAGTACCTGAATCAATGTGCAGGGGTACTGGAGTGGGGTGTTTACACATAAAAAGTGACTGGTAGTAGGATATACATGTAAACATGACTGAAAAGTGACTGGTAGAAGGAATATATAAATACGTATGGTAATATATACTAGTGGTAATATACATTAGCAGTTAGAAGTTTTAGGACACCTACTGATGGGTTTTTCTTTATTTTTTTTAAACTATTTTCTACATTGTAGAATAATAGTGAAGACATCAAAACTATGAAATAACACATATGGAATCATGTAGTAACCAAAAAAAGTGTTAAAAAAGTGTTTCTCTTTGCTTATTCGAACTGTTCTTGCCACAATATGAACTTGGTATTTTACCAAATAGGGGTATCTTCTGTATACCACCCCTACCATGTCACAACACAACTGATTGGCTCAAATGCATTAAGAAAGAAACAAATTCCACAAATTCACTTTGAATTGAAATGCATTCCGAGTGACTACCTCATGAAGCTGGTTGAGAGAATGCCAAGAGTGTGCAAAGCTGTCATCAAGGCAAAGGGTGGCTATTTGAAGAATATAAAATATAAAATATTTGATGATTTGTTTAACACTTTTTTGGTTACTACATGATTCCATATGTGCTATTTCATAGTTTTGATGTCTTCAATATTATTATACAATGTAGAAAATAGTAAAAATAAAGAAAAACCCTTGAATGAGTAGGTGTTTTAAAACTTTGGACCGGTAGTGATACATGTAAACAGGAGTACTAGTGACCAGTAGCAGAATAAATAGATCAATACTATCGGTAATGGAATTGGTAATGGCAATCAATGGACAGCAGCGTAATGGAGTAATACATCTAATCAATAATCATTTTAGCAGCAGTGTAGGTTGTGTATGAGTGGGTAGATGGGCACAGAGTCAGTGTGGAGAGTCTGTGTGGAGAGGGAGCAGTAGTTGTTAGCCATTTAACACTCTTATGGTCGGGGGATTGAAGCTGTTTAGGAGTCTATTTTGGTGTCTATTTGTCTGAGTCTTGATGCACTGGTTGCGCCTGCCGGATGGGAGCATGGAGAACAGTCCATGTCGGGGGGCTGGAGACTTTGGCAATTTCTCGTGCCTTTCTCAGATACCGCCTGGCGTGTATGTCCTGGATGGCTGGCGGCTCACCCCCAGTTATGCGCTGGCCCATCCTACCACCCTCTATAGGGCCCTCTGGTCGAGGGCGGTGCAGTTGCCATACCAGACAGTGATACAACCAGTCAGGATGCTCTCGATGGCGCAGCAGGATCTGAGGGTCCGTGCCAAATCATTTCAGCCTCCTGAGGGAGAAAAAGGGGGTTGACGTGCCTTCTTTACGACTGTACCGGTGTGAGAGAACCATGATAAGTCCTCAGTGATGTGGACACAGAGGAACTTGAAGCTCTTGACCCTCTTCACTGCAGCCCAGTTGATGTGGATGGGGGTGTGCACCCACCCCTATTTCCTGATGTTCACGATGAGCTTCCCACTGGGCACGCACTGGTTGAATCAATGTTTTTTTCCCACGTCATTTCAATTAAAATATGTTGAACCAACGTGGAATAGACGTTGAATTGACGTCTGTGCCTTTGTCTTGCTGACGTTGAGTGAGAGGTTGTTGTCCTGGCACCATGCTGCCAGTTCTCTGACCTCCTCTCTGTAGGCTGTCTCATCGCTGTTGGTGATCCCACCACCGTCGTGTCGTCAGCAAACTTGATGATGGTGTTGGAGTCGTGCTTAGCCACGCAGACGTGGGTAAACAGGAAATACAGGAGGGGGCTAAGCACCCACCCCTGGAGGGCCCCCGTGTTGAGGGTCAGCGTGACGGATGTGTTGTTGCCTACCGGCCTGTCAGGAAGTCCAGGATACAGTTGCAGAGGGACGTATTCAGTCCCAGGGTCCTGAGCTTGGTGACAAGCTTGGAGGGCACTATGGTGCTGAACGCTGAGCTGTAGTCGAGGAACAGCATTCTCACAGGTATTCCTCTTGTCCAGGTGGGAGAGGGCAGTGTGGAGAGCAATTCAGATTGCATTGTCTATGGTTCTGATGGGGCGGTATGCAAATTGGAGTGGGTCTAGCGTGTCTGGGATAATGTAGTTGATGTGTGCCATGACCGGCCTTTCAAAGCACTTCATGATTACAGATGTGAGTGCTGCAGGGTGGTAGTCATTTTGGCATGAAGCCTTAAGAGTTCTTGGAAACAGGAATGATGGTGGTCAACTTGAGACGTGGGGATATCAGTCATATTGGTATTGTCAGATAATTGTTAGAAATGTACAATATATTCGTCATGTTGGTATTGTCAGATAATTGTCAGGTAAGCACAATATATTTGTCATGTTGGTATTGGCAGATGATTGTCAGGTAAGCACAATATATTCGTCATGTTGGTATTGGCAGATGATTGTCAGGTATGTACAATATACTAGTCATATCAGCAGAAAATAGGTAAAAATATCTATGCTATAATTAACGGCCCATATTTCCATATTGGTGCAATTTCTTCTTTAGTCTGCGTGTGTGTGTGTGTGTGTGTGTGTGTGTGTGTGTGTGTGTGTGTGTGTGTGTGTGTGTGTGTGTGTGTGTGTGTGTGTGTGTGTGTGTGTGAGTGAGTGAGAGAGAGAGACAGAGAGAGACAGAGAGAGAGAGACAGAGAGAGGACGGTGACAGGACACACTCACCACTCCCTCCATGTCTGTCATTTCGGGGGGGGCCAGCATGGACTGCACCATGAACTTGTGTTTGCTTTTCTCGTTGGGGTCGTAGTCGAAAGGCTGCAGCATCACTGGGAGAAGGGCACAGCAGAAAGAAACATAAATATACATACAGAATTGTGTTCCTTAGGCACAAAACTGAAGAAACCTGAAAGAGGAGGGGCCTGCTTGGACCTATCCATTAAGAAACCCTGATTTTCATTTTGCATTTCAAAATGTTTTGCAATTGTTTGCCCTAGGTCTATGAGCTTTTGGGACAGCAGAGAGTCTCTATAGCGGAGTGGTGCTTATACAGTGCCTTGCGAAAGTATTCGGCCCCCTTGAACTTTGCGACCTTTTGCCACATTTCAGGCTTCAAACATAAAGATATAAAACTGTATTTTTTTGTGAAGAATCAACAACAAGTGGGACACAATCATGAAGTGGAACGACATTTATTGGATATTTCAAACTTTTTTAACAAATCAAAAACTGAAAAATTGGGCGTGCAAAATTATTCAGCCCCCTTAAGTTAATACTTTGTAGCGCCACCTTTTGCTGCGATTACAGCTGTAAGTCGCTTGGGGTATGTCTCTATCAGTTTTGCACATCGAGAGACTGAATTTTTTTCCCATTCCTCCTTGCAAAACAGCTCGAGCTCAGTGAGGTTGGATGGAGAGCATTTGTGAACAGCAGTTTTCAGTTCTTTCCACAGATTCTCGATTGGATTCAGGTCTGGACTTTGACTTGGCCATTCTAACACCTAGATATGTTTATTTTTGAACCATTCCATTGTAGATTTTGCTTTATGTTTTGGATCATTGTCTTGTTGGAAGACAAATCTCCGTCCCAGTCTCAGGTCTTTTGCAGACTCCATCAGGTTTTCTTCCAGAATGGTCCTGTATTTGGCTCCATCCATCTTCCCATAAATTTTAACCATCTTCCCTGTCCCTGCTGAAGAAAAGCAGGCCCAAACCATGATGCTGCCACCACCATGTTTGACAGTGGGGATGGTGTGTTCAGCTGTGTTGCTTTTACGCCAAACATAACATTTTGCATTGTTGCCAAAAAGTTCAATTTTGGTTTCATCTGACCAGAGCACCTTCTTCCACATGTTTGGTGTGTCTCCCAGGTGGCTTGTGTCAAACTTTAAACTACACTTTTTATGGATATCTTTAAGAAATGGCTTTCTTCTTGCCACTCTTCCATAAAGGCCAGATTTGTGCAATATACGACTGATTGTTGTCCTATGGACAGAGTCTCCCACCTCAGCTGTAGATCTCTGCAGTTCATCCAGAGTGATCATGGGCCTCTTGGCTGCATCTCTGATCAGTCTTCTCCTTGTATGAGCTGAAAGTTTAGAGGGACGGCCAGGTCTTGGTAGATTTGCAGTGGTCTGATACTCCTTCCATTTCAATATTATCGCTTGCACAGTGCTCCTTGGGATGTTTAAAGCTTGGGAAATCTTTTTGTATCCAAATCCGGCTTTAAACTTCTTCACAACAGTATCTCGGACCTGCCTGGTGTGTTACCTGTTCTTCATGATGTTCTCTGAGCTTTTAACGGACCTCTGAGACTATCACAGTGCAGGTGCATTTATACGGAGACTTGATTACACACAGGTGGATTGTATTTATCATCATTAGTCATTTAGGTCAACATTGGATCATTCAGAGATCCTCACTGAACTTATGGAGAGAGTTTGCTGCACTGAAAGTAAAGGGGCTGAATAATTTTGCAAGCCCAATTTTTCAGTTTTTGATTTGTTAAAAAAGTTTGAAATATCCAATGAATGTCGTTCCACTTCATGATTGTGTCCCACTTGTTGTTGATTCTTCACAAAAAAATACAGTTTTATATCTTTATGTTTGAAGCCTGAAATGTGGCAAAAGGTCGCAAAGTTCAAGGGGGCCGAATACTTTCGCAAGGCACTGTATATGATCCCTTACCAGACAATAGCAAAGTTGTGAAAAGAATATGACTGTTGAAAATGTGCATGTTCAAGGTCAACGAGCGTTATAGGGATAGTGTGAGATTTTGTCAGTTGGATGTCTATGCGTGCAGTTTGATTGAAGTTGCTAACTTGCGTTAGCGTAATGACTGGTAGTCCATGGGATCAGACTTACACAAACTACCATTCATTGCGCTAACGCTAGTTAGCAATCACTCGCGAAACTACCTTCAACTTTAATAAAATGCGTGCTTTTGTCAGCACATTCTCCTAATTCTGTGTTTCAGTTGAAGTACTCTGATTTGAAGGAGATTTATTAACAAGTATTCAAACGATAAACGATGTGGTACCCTATTCCTGTTATAGCGCATAAAGGCTCTGGTCAAAAGTAGTGCACTATAAAGGGAATAGGGTGCCATTTGGGGATGCGATATATTCATGTTACCATGACTGCAAAACATTGACGGATCTACATAACTCCCCACTGATGGCAATTTTTCTAACAGCTTCAATGTTTTTCACTTTAACATTACAAATTGCCCTAATAAAAAACAGGTGTGTCTGAAAATGATTTTACCCATCGTCTCTTCACATCATCCAATCAAGAGTTATTTGATGTCATCCCAATGACCAAAAGGTATTTTCAAGCTGTTCAAATGATTTACAATGATCACTTTCTTATGTTGGCGTCTCAACTGCTCTGGCAGGGAATAAAATGGGTATTGATGGGTAATCTTTTTCCTCATATTCATTACTGTTTTAAGAGGAGCGCGTTTGGACTCAAAGGGGCTGCGCGTTTAACATCAATGCCGACTGTGGGAATGATTTCGGGGGAGCTATGGCTAACTTTCATTCAAAACAAATGACCTCTTCATTTCAAAGCCAGTGCTAGCGCTCTCAGATGTGGCGAACTAGGACGGCTCTCGTATATGGCACATGCCAATTCTCTCCGGAGTACAAAAAACTTCACAAGTGTTCTTGTATGCCATTACGGCAATCAAGCAAGTTCAATATTGCAAACCAAAAACAGACGACTGAAACAGATTGACATCCTGTTGCAGTCAGACCCAATTTGCGCAGCAATCCACCCTGGGTCCAAAGGGAAGGAAAACATGTACGTTCTTGGAGGGTCATTAAATAACCTAAAATAAGTCCCAAATTTGTCAAAAAATATTTTTAAAAACTCACACGCTTTGAATGACATAACTAAACCAGTCCTGACAGCTCCTTTTTATCCTGTGATATATTATGGACACCTTCATATGGGGGATAACGTTCCTAATATTCAGAGAAGTTAATTGTAGTAAAAACAGAAAATTATTTGCTCTTTTTCCTTACTGGTTGTTGATTAAATATAGCTATTAGAAGAGGGAGAGTTGGGAGTGCTTAAATGATTGGCTCCCTGGGGACTAAACTATGGAATTATTATCCATATCAACCTCAAAGTCTGCTAGTGGATCCATTCACAAAGGAAAGACCGAGGGAGGCCATGACTACTGCTAAATACCACAAGCTACGACTGAGAGAACAAGGGCCCCAAGCACTCTGAAAGCTATAGGGATAGACAGAGAAAAAAGGGCCCCAAGCACTCTGAAAGCTATAGGGATAGACAGAGAAAAAAGGGCCCCAAGCACTCTGAAAGCTATAGTGATTGACAGAGAAAAAGGGCCCCAAGCACTCTGAAAGCTATAGTGATTGACAGAGAAAAAGGGCCCCAAGCACTCTGAAAGCTATAGTGATAGGATTGTATGGTTAGACCTATAGACTACTTCCAGCATTCCAGCAGAGATTAGTATATACAGTGGGGCAAAAAAGTATTTAGTCAGCCACCAATTGTGCAAGTTCTCCGACTAAAAAAGATGAGAGAGGCCTGTAATTTTCATCATAGGTACACTTCAACTATGACAGACAAAATGAGAAAAAAAAAATCCAGAAAATCACCAATAATTCATATGCAGTTCAAGAAGAAATATCCAAAACTCTGTAATGTTCCTTAGTGGTTTCTTGAGACACACCGTCTCAATGAACCGCTGGTGAGCATTAGAGTTGTGGATATTTCTTCCTTCAAGTAATGTCCCATCCAAATGGAGTGAGATGATTCATTAAGCAACTTCATCACTCTAGATACTGATCTACATCTTGATCGGGAGATTGGATCTCTCACAACAATAATGTGGACCAATAATGTGGACCAATAATGTGTCCTGAGGAAAAAGTTGGCAAAACATTGGCCAGCCATAAGGAAAGGAATTGCCTAAGCTTTTTCTATAGAATGTTGAAATGTCTTGAGGGCTTAAAACTACTTCAATTTGTTGACACAAGGCCCCTCTCGGTGCTTTCGAGAGCTCTACAGTTTCTAGGGCTGGGAATTGCCAGGGACCTCACGATACGATATTAGCACGATACTTAGGTGCCGATACAATATGTATTGCAATTCTCACGATTCTATGTGTATTGCGATTCGATACTGCGATTGTATTGCGATTTGATGTTACAAACATATTGCTCACTATATGTCTGTTGCAGAGGGGCAAGAGAGAGACATGAGAAAACAGAAAATGAGTTGGAAATAGAAAGTGCTGAAACCATGTTACAATATGTAACTGTATCGATCCCCCAATCACTAATATTTTATCATAAAACAGCAGCACAATACCAATCAAGTTGAGCATCTCTGTGGTGTGCGTTTAACATATAACGTTTTGTGAGGGTTAACCTAAGCTTTAAAAGCACAGTGTGTGTCTCCAACTGAGCCTGCAAATGACACATTAGGGATTTTAGATATACTTTGGCAAAGTGTTCCCTTTCGGTCTAGGCAAAGTGAATTTCCACATTGCCTTTTGTGCTAATCTGTTTACAATTAGAGAGAAAAGCCTCTGTTGGAGGAGAAGGGCTGTGGCTGTCTGAACCCGGGGTTCTTTGTCGCCCACTACAGATTCCCTTGGTGACTCGAAGTGTGGCCTGAAACTGAATCCAGCCAGTGAAAATGGAGCTGGTGGCAGCAAATAGCCATGTTAGTGGACTCTAGCCAGGTCCTGTCTCCCTCAAAGAGCAGTCCCGGGGTGAGAACACAGCTGTTGGTCCAAGGGGGGCAGAGAGAGAACCCCATCTCAAGCCAACAGAAAGCATACTATTCTGCGGAACTGCCTGGACTTCTCAACTGATTTGACAAAATACTACTTTACATAAATACCTCCTGTACACATCATTGCTCCAATGATTTGATTCTAAGAGGTGCAGGATTGTCACAATTTTGGTCTTCACCGAGGTGGTCCGGAGGGCCACACTGAAAATGGGTTATATTGCCTCGCTGTCACAATCTGCCCAAAAGCATTTCTCAATCCGTCGTTTTTCCATGCTCTCCTACTGTCTAGCTGTTTATTTATTTTTTTACCTTTACTTAACTAGGCAAGTCAGTTAAGAACAAACTCTTATTTTCAATGACGGCCTAGGAACAGTGGGTTAACTGCCTGTTATTAGTGGGCTTGATGTGGTGAAGAGAATGTATATTACTGCAGGGGTTGCCATTAAGCTCTTAAAGGCACCTGCCCATCAGGCAAGTCCAGTTAATGTTTTACTTTCCCAAAGGTCGTGGTCACTTGCCCCAAAAATGTAAATGGTCTGTTACATGCTCAATATTTTCTACATTGTAGAATAATAGTGAAGACATCAAAACGATGAAATAACACATATTGAATCATGTAGTAACCAAACAAATTGTTAAACAAATCAAAATATATTTATATTTGAGATTCTTCAAAGTAGCCACCCTTTGCTTTGATGACAGCTTTGCACACTCTTTGCATTCTCTCAACCAGCCTCATGAGGTAGTCACCTGGTATGCATTTCAATTAACACGTGTGCCTTGTTAAAAGTGAATTTGCGGAATTGCTTTCCTTCTTAATGCGTTTGAGACAATCAGTTGTGTTGTGAAAAGGTAGGGGTGGTATACAGAAGATGGCCCTATTTGGTAAAATACCAAGTCCATATTATGGCAAGAACAGCTCAAATGAGGAAAGAGAAACGACAGTCCTTCATTACTTTAAGACATGAAGGTCAGTCAGTCTGAAAAATGGTCAAGAACTTTGAAGGTTTCTTCAAGTGCAGCCACAAAAACCATCAAGCGCTATGATGAAACTGGCTCTCATGAGGACCGCAACAGGAAAGGAAGACCCCCATAGTTACCTCTGCTGCAGAGGATCAGTTCATTATAGTTACCAGCCTCAGAAATTGCAGCCCAAAAAAATGCTTTAAAGAGTTCAAGTAACAGACACATCTCAACATCAAGTGTTCAGAGGAGACTGTGTGAATCAGGCCTTCATGATCGAATTGCCACAAAGAAACCACTACTAAGTATCCCCATTTTACCAATCCCTTGCTAAAGGACACCATCCTGTAGCACAAACTCCAAAAGGTTCTGGGACACTAAAGTCCATGGAGAATAAGAGCACCTCCTCCCAGCTGCCCACTGCACTGAGGCTAGGAAACACTGTCACCACTGATACATCTACGATAATCGAGAATTTTAATAAGCATTTTTCTATGGATGGCCATGCTCTCTACCTGGCTACCCCTACCCGGTCAACAGCTCTGCACCCCCCACAGCAACTTGCCCAAGCTTCCCCCATTTCTCCTTCACCCAAATCCAGATAGCTGATGTTCTGAAAGAGCTGCAAAATCTGGACCCCTACAAATCAGCTGGGCTAGACAATCTGGACCCTCTCTTTCTAAAATTATCCGCCACAATTGTTGCAACCCCTATTACTAGCCTGTTCAAACTCTCTTTCGTATCGTCTGAGATCCCTAAAGATTGGAAAGCTGCCGCGGTCATCCCTCTCATCAATGGGGGAGACACTCCAGACGCAAACTGCTACAGACCTATATCTATCCTACCCTGCCTTTCTAAAGTCTTCGAAAGCCAAGTTAACAAACAGATCCCTGACCATTTTGAATCCCACCGTACCTTCTCCGCTATGCAATCTGGTTTCCGAGCTCAGCCACGCTCAAGGTCCTAAACAATATCATAACTACCGTTGATAAAAGACAATACTGTGCAGCCGTCTTCATCAACCTGGCCAAGGATTTCGACTCTGTCAATCACCGCATTCTTATCAGCAGACTCAACAGCCTTGGTATCTCACAAATGACTGGCATCACTACTCTGGACGGTTCTTACTTAGAATATGTGGGCAACTACAAATACGTAAGTGTCTGGCTAGACTGTAAACTCTCCTTCCAGACTCACATTAAGCATCTCCAATCCAAAATTAATTCTCGGCTTCCTATTTCGCAACAAAGCATCATTCACTCATGCTGTCAAACATACCCCCGTAAAACTGACTATCCTACCAATCCTTGACTTCGACGATGTCATTTACAAAATAGCCTCCAACACTCTACTCAGCAAATTGGATGTAGTCTTTCCCAGTGCCATCTGTTTTGTCACCAAAGCCCCATTTCCTACTCACCACTGCGACCTGTATGCTCTTGTTGGCTGGCCCTCACTTCATGTTCGTCGCCAAACCCACTGGCTCCAGGTCATCTATAAATCTTTGCTAGGTAAAGCTCCGCCTTATCTCAGCTCACTGGTCACCATAGCAGCACCCACCCGTAGCACGCGCTCCAGCAGGTATATGTCACAGGTCATCCACAGAGCCAACTCCTCCTTTGGCTGCCTTTCCTTCCAGTTCTCTGCTGCCGATGACTGGAACAAATTTCAAAAACCACTAAAGCTGGAGTCTTATATCGCCCTCACTAAATTTAGCATCAGCTGTCAGAGCAGCTTACCAATCATTGCACCTGTACACAGCCCATCTGTAAATAGCACACCCAACTATCTCATCCCCATATTGTTATTTATTTCTTTGCTCCTTTGCACCCCAGTGTCTCTACTTGCACATTAATCTTCTGCACATCTATCAGACCAGTGTTTAATTGCTAAACTGTAAATATTTTGCCACTATGGCCTATTTATTGCCTTACCTCCCTGATCTTACTACATTTGCACACACTGTATATAGATTTTGCTATTGTGTTATTGACTGTATGTTTGTTTATCCCATGTGTAACTGTGTTGTTTGTGTCCCACTGCTTTGCTTCATCTTGGCCAGGTGCAGTTGTAAATGAGAACTTGTTCTCAACTGACCTACCTGGTTAAATAAAAGTGAAATAAATTAAAATAAAAAAAAGATATTGCTCGTGTTTCTTGGCCCAAGCAATGTACATTAGACCGGTGGAAATCTGTCCTTTGGTCTGATGAGTCCAAATTTTTTGATTTTTGGTTCCAACCGCTGTGTCTTTGTGAGACGCAGAGTAGTTGAACGGATGATCTCTGCATGTGTAGTTCCCACCGTGAAGCATGGAGGAGGTGTGATGGTGCCTTGCTAGTGAAACTGTCTGTGATTTATTTAGAATTCAAGGCACACATAACCAGCATGGCTACCACAGCATTCTGCAGCGATACGCCATCCCATCTGGTTTGCGCTAAGTGGGACTTTCATTTGTTTTTCAACAATCTCCAGACAACAATCTCCAGGCTGTGTAATGGCTATTTGACAAAGAAGGAAGAAGTGCTACATCAGATGACCTGATCTCCACAATCACCCGACCTCAACCCAATTGAGATGGTTTGGGATGAGTTGGACCGCAAAGTGAAGGAAAAGCAGCCAACAAGTGCTCAGCATATGTGGGAATTACTCTGTCAAGACTGTTGGAAAAGCCTTCCAGGTGAAGCTGGTTGAGAGAATGCCAAGAGTGTTCAAAGATGTCATCAGCGCAAGGGTGGCTACTTTGAAGAATCTTAAATCAATTTTGATTTGTTTAAAACTTTTTTGGTTACTACATGGTTCCATATGTGTTATTTCATAGTTTTGATGTCTTCACTATTAGACTACAATGTAGAAAATAGTATCAATAAATATAAACTCTTGAATGAGTAGGTGTTTCCAAACTTTTGACGTGTACTGCATACTGAACAAAAATATAATGAATGTAACGACATTGGGCCTCAGGATCTCAGCAAGAAATCTTTGTGCATTCAAATTGCCATAGATAAAATGCAATTGTGCTCGTTATCTGTAGCTTATGCCTGCACATACCATAACCCCACCATGTTTACAACATTGACATCAGCAAACCGCTCGCCCAGATGTGGTCTGCGGTTGTGAGGCCGGTTGGACGTACTGCCAAATTCTCTAAAATGACATTGGAGGTGGCTTTTGGTAGAGAAATTAATATTAAATTATCTGGCAACAGATCTGGTGGACATTATTGCAGTCAGTATGCCAATTGCACACTTCCTCAAAACTTGAGACATCTGTGGTATTGTGTTGTGTGACAATACCGTATATTTTAGTGGCCATTTATTGTCCCCAGCACAAGGTGCACCTCTGTAATGATTATGCTGTTTAATCAGCTTATTGATATGCCACACCTGTCAGGTGGATGGATTATCTTGGCAAAGGAGAACTGCTCACTAACCAGGATGTAATCAAATTTGTGCACAACATCTGAGAGAAATAGGCTTTTTGTGTGTATGGAACATTTCTGGGATAATTTATTTCAGCTCATGAAAATGGGACAAACACTTTACAGGTTGCGTTTATATTTTTGTTCAGTGTATATGATGGTGAGTATAGACAGTATATGACTAGAAAAGGTTTGTACAGCAGTAGTTATATAGGATTATGCGGGACTAGAATACAGTCGTGGCCAAAGGTTTTGAGAATGACACAAATATTAATTTTCACAAAGTCTGCTGCCTCAGTGTCTTTAGATACTTTTGTCAGATGTTACTATGGAATACTGAAGTACAATTACAAGCATTTCATAAGTGTCAAAGGATTTTATTGACAATTGCATGAAGTTGATGCAAAGAGGCAATATTTGCAGTGTTAACCCTTCTTTTTCAGGACCTCAGGACCAATGCTTGGAGTTTGTCAGAATTTGTGGGTTTTTGTTTGTCCACCCGCCTCTTGAGGATTGACCACAAGTTCTCAATGGGATTAAGGTCTGGGGAGTTTCCTGGCCATGGACCCAAAATATTGATGTTTTGTTCCCCGAGCCACTTAGTTATCATTTTTTATCTTATGGCAAGGTGCTCCATCATGCTGGAAAAGGTGAGTGAGCCCACTCCCTTGGTTGAGAAGCAACCCCACACATGAATGGTCTCAGGATGATTTACTGTTGGCATGACACAGGACTGATGGTAGGCATCACCCTGTCTTCTCCGGACAAGGTTTTTTCCAGATGTCCCAAACAATCAGAAAGGGGATTCATCAGAGAAAATTACTTAACTCCAGTCCTCAGCAGTCCAATTCCTGTACCTTTTGCAGAATATCTGTCTGTCCCTGATGTTTTTCCTGGAGAGAAGCGGCTTCTTTGCTGCCTTTCTTGACACCAGGCCATCCTCCAAAAATCTTCGCCTCACTGTGCGTGCAGATGCACTCACACCTGCCTGCTGCCATTCCTGAGCAAGCTCTGTACTGGTGGCGCCCCGATCCCGCAGCTGAATCAACTTTAGGAGATGGTCCTGGCGCTTGCTGGACTTTCTTGGGCACCCTGAAGCCTTCTTCACAACAATTGAACCGCTCTCTTTGAAGTTCTTGATGATCCGATGAATGGTTGATTTAGGTGCAATCTTACTGGCAGCAATATCCTTGCCTGTGAAGCCCTTTTTGTGCAAATCAATGATGACGACACATGTTTCCTTGCAGGTAACCATGATTGACAGAGGAAGAACAATGATTCCAAGCACCATCCTGCTTTTGAAGCTTCCAGTCTGTTATTCGAACTCAATCAGCATGACAGACTGATCTCCAGCCTTGTCCTCGTCAACACTCACACCTGTGTTAACGAGAGAATCACTGACATGATGTCAGCTGGTCCTTTTGTGGCAGGGCTGAAATGCAATGGAAATGTTTTTTGGGGACTCATTTTGCCATTTGCATGGCAAAGAGGGGACTTTGCAATGAATTGCAATTAATCTGATCACTCTTCATAACATTCTGGAGTATATGCAAATTGCAATCATACAAACTGAGGCAGCAGACTTTGAAAATTAATATTTGTGTCATTCTCAAAACATTTGGCCATGACTGTATAGTATATACATATGAAGTGTGTAAAACGGTATGAACAGTTCATTCGGAAAGTATTCAGACCCCTGGACTTTTTCCACATTTTGTTATATTACAGCCTTATTCTAAAATTGACTAATGGTCAGTCCTTTAGGTGCCTTTTGGCAGCGGGCTGTCATGTGCGTTTTACTGAGCAGTGGCTTCCGTCTGGCCACTCTACCATTAAGGCCCGATTGATGGAGTGCTGCAGAGGTGGTTGTCCTCCTGGAAGGTTCTCTCCACAGAGGAACGCTGGAGCTGTCAGAGTGACCATCGGGTTCTTGGTCAAGGCCCTTCTTCCCCAATTGCTCAGTTTTACTGGGCGGGCAGCTTTAGGAAGAGTCTTGGTGGATCCAAACTTCTTCCATTTAAAAATGATGAAGGCCACTGTGTTCTTGGGGACCTTCAATGTTGTAGAAATGTTTTGTTACCCTTCCCCAGATCTGTGCATCGACAGAATCCTGTCTTGGAGCTCTACGGACAATTCCTTCGACCTCATGGTTTTTGCTCTGACATGCACTTTCAACTGTGGGACACAAGTGTGTGCCTTTTCAAATAATGTCCAATCAATTGAATTTACCACAGGTGGAGACCAATGAAATTGTAGAAACATCTCAAGGATGATAAATGGAAACAGCTACATTTCAAGTCTTATAGTAAAGGGTCTGAATAATTATATAAATAAGGTATCAGTTACATTTTTTTAATACATTTGCAAAACCTGTTTTCACTTTGTCATTATGGGCAATGGTGTGTAGATTGAGGTTTTATTTAATACATTTTAGAATAAGGCTGTAACGTAACAAAATGTGGAAAAAGGGGAATGAATAGTTTCCAAATACACTGTAAACATTATTAAAGTGACCAGTGCTCATGGAGCAGCAGTCTCTAAGATGCATATTTGTTTCCTTACATTGAAAACAGTCTATGGAGAAGGAGAGACTGCAATCCACACTCAATTCCTCCAACAAGGAAAAACCTGGGAACATTGGGAAAGTTTCTGGAATTTTGCGACGAGATACACAATATGATCCTTAGGCCTACCTGAGACGTTGATTGAGGTGCCGGCGTCGAGGACGCCGCTGTTCGGCCGGACGCAGTAACGGCGCGGGGCCGTCGTCTTGACTTTGAAGCACACATTCCTGTCTGTAGGGTTGGCGAGCTTTAGGGTGGTGTTGACCACATCCGAGAAGGGACCTGTAGAGGGAGAACAAGGTCCCAAAAAGGAAAAGGGTTTGAGAAGCTGGAGACTCCATCTTTTTATTATTATTTGTTTTTTTGAATCAAACCTAAATATATACTGGGATTTAGACCGACAATAGGCGACTTCAAAGACAACAGGCTTTACAGAGGTGGGCCTAAAAGGGACAATCTGCAGTTGCTACATAAATGTTTGGACTTAAATTAATGATGTACCCATTGATTCTTGAAGAAAATAACATATTAATTAATGCCTCATGAGCATAGATACACTGTCATCAGAACCCAAAATATAAGCTGTTTACCAGAGGAAGGGATGAACTTTGTTATTGTTTCAATTGCCGATTGGCCCTTTAAAAAGGTAGATTCAATAATGACATCATTGTACACAGTTGGGCAACTTCCTGATTAACAACAACAACACAATACAAATCTGGATATGCCCAAAGGGGTCATGATTCACAACTACTTGCTTTGAGACAATGAGAGACGGGCTTAGCGACAAATCAGTTAGTCTACTTTTAAAACCTATGCTGAAGACCGCCAGGCAGGTTACAGACACCTGGGGTTCTAATCACCAGGCTATCACATTCCATACCCCCTGTGGTTCCAATCACCAGACTATAACATTCTATATCACCTGGGGTTCCAATCACAAGGTTATCACATTCAATACCCCCTGTGGTTCCAATCACAAGGCTATCACATTCCATACCCCCTGTGGTTCCAATCACCAGGCTATCACATTCCATACCCCCTGGGGTTCCAATCACAAGGCTATCACATTCTATATCACCTGGGGTTCCAATCACAAGGCTATCACATTCCATAACACTGGGATTGATGGTCGGTAACGCTGACAGAAGTGTACAAAATTGCCACAAGCAGACAGACTAATGCATGTGAAAGCTGTGCAAACCGTAGAGAAAACATGGTGAGCTAATCAAATGAATGTTACTGAATCAGCACATCAAAAGGCATGTGCGGAGGGAGGTCTGTCATGTGCCGGATCGCCATTTCAGAATGAGGAAATGGTTTGAAGAAAGAGAGGGATGTTACAATACAAAAATCAGGCTTAAGGCGATGCACATTACGTAACATAGAGGAACACATCCTAAGGACAACAAGTCTGAATACTAATCCAAGGTTTAGGAGGCCTACTTTTGAGCTATGCTTTTGAGTGGGGACATCTATGAACTGTATTAGTTAATGACCCACATACAGACGTGTAGGCCTATTCACTGAAAGGGCAGTAGGCCTAATTGATACCGTCAAATTATCATCTGGAGCAAGGCTTCATCCACATGCGTCTGAGGTGTATGGACGTTGACACATTAGGTCAGATGCCAACACCAAAATAGAACCCCAGACTTGGTTATAGCCTGAACCATAATACAGTTGCCTCTACTAACCTCAGTCTGGGGTCGTTCCATCTGATTTAAATCCCTTTGACTGCACCCTTTTTTGATTTGAATGAAACCTTCCATACGTGTTTTTCCCGTGGTAGAAGTGGTTAGAAAGGGAGTTTTTGGACATGAATGCCAAAACACTCAGGAGGTTCTCAAAGTTGACCCATTTTGCCTACCCCACCATGTCGTCATCACTGAAAGAGACAAACGGTTGAATTTGATATCATTTTATAGCTTACAAACAGGGTTGTCAAACTATTCTGTGATTTCTTGAAAAAAAAAAGAATAATAAAAAACGTCATTTTTTAACCTTTAATGTTAATGATCTAAAAACGCGTAAACTCAGATTTTTCTCATTTTCACAAATGTTGTACTGTAGCTTAGACTCTTTCATATCATCTTAGGTGTTTGTGTTGTGCCAGCCATCGGTTGAGACACAGCATTCTCCTGAATACAGGGTGGCTGTCATTTCAATCATATATAATTCATAGAATGGGCCTAACCTTTCAGACCACTGCAATTTAGCTGGTACACCATTGACATATACATTTAATTGAAACTTTAACTTACAATTACTACCGGAAACATGGCCGTCGGTCCATCCACGGTCGAATGTCAAATTGAATGGGAATATCTATTCCATGATCTATATTTATTATTTCAATAGGGTTCTTATGGAGTATTAACAGTCTAATTTATAACAATGGATAATCCCACTTAAATCAATATTCTCTGATGTGTAAGACCTCCAACCATCTTTGTGGTACCGTTTGGAAGTTAAAAAAAATATTTTACTCACATACTTACATGACACCCACCCTGTATTCAAGAGTATGCTGTGTCTCAATCGATGGTGGGCACAACACAAACACCTCAAATGATGTAACAACAGACTACGCTACAACACATATGAAGATGACCGTTTTTTTTTTTTGCGAGTTCCATATTTTTTTTTTTTATAAAAGCAAAACTTGGGGCGGCAGGGTAGCCTAGTGGTTAGAGCGTTGGACTAGTAACCGGAAGGTTGCAAGTTCAAACCCCCGAGCTGACATCTGTCGTTCTGCCCCTGAAGAGGCAGTTTAACCCACTGTTCCTAGGCCGTCATTGAAAATAAGAATTTTGTTCTTAACTGACTTGCCTAGTTGAATAAAGATAAAATAAATAAATGTCCCTTTCCAAATCATGTACAGTCAATTTAATTTACCACAGGTAAATAAAGGTACAAAAATGTAAAAAATAAAAAAATGGTTTTATTAAAAGGTCCATCTCAATATCAAATCATTTCTGGGTAACAATTGTTTTTAATTAAAATGGTCAAACAAAGAAACAAATAGCTTCTCAGCAAATAGCAATTTGGGAGGTCAGGGGAAAACTGAAAACTAGCTGTTATTACTCATTTTGAATAAGTAGAGCAGCTGATGCAATTAAGGCCATGGCTAATTTAGAAATATAATAATATCATGCCATTTAGAAGATGAGATGAAAGCATATATCGTTGGGCCCTATATCCAGGTGCAGTTCCATTAATTGCTCGGTTGTAGTGAATCAAGTCTTTGTTAAACATGTTTTATTTGAAAACACCAGTGGGCTTAATATGAGGGCAGGTTTTCTTTCACTTCCAAGAAAGGATTGGCTACCAGTATTACTGTCACTAATGGCTCTCATTCTACAGAACTATAGAAAAAGTGGCCTTTAAACTGACAGCCTAGATTAAACGTATAGTTTAGCCTACTAGGTTCAGCTCACAAAACATCTAAGAGGAGAAGGCATAGACCTTCTTAGAGCAGCGTTTCCCAAACTCGGTCCTCAGTGACCCCAAGGGGTGAACCTCTTGTTTTTTGCCCAAACACTACACAGCTGATTCAAATGATCAAAGCTTGATGATTCGTTTATTGTTTGAATCTGCTGTGTAGTAGTAGTGCAAAAAACTAAACGTGCACCACTTGGGGTCCCAAGGACCAAGTTTAAGAAACCCTGTTCTAGAGGAACTGGAAATAAATGACTTCAGTGCCACAGGGACAATAATTTGGTATTTTTAACCTATTAGGCCTATCAATAAGAAAAGAAGCCTAAACGTATACAACAGCCTGGGCCTAGTAGACATATCTAAAGGAAAGCAGGGTTTGGAGGAAATAGGAAACTACTGGGGAGGAGAATTGGGAAGGACGTAGCTGGCTGTGAGGGTCAACCAACCAGGTGTGGTGCAAATATATTTGTATAATTTTTTTAAATTTATATATATTTTTTACTTTCAACCCTTTTTCTCCCCAATTTCGTGATTCCCAAAATTACAGTCTTGTCCCATCGCTGCAACTCCCGTACGGATTCGGGTGAGGCGAAGGTTGAGAGCGTGCTCTGAAACAGGACCCCGCCTAGCCGCACTGCTTCTTGACACAATGCTCGCATAACCTGGAAGCCAGCTGCACCAATGAGGAAATACTGTCTAGCTGGCGACCGGAATCAGCTTGCAGACGCCCAGACCCACCACAAGGAGTTGCTTGAGCACGATGGGACATCCTGGCCAGCCAAACCCTGTGATTGGTCTGAGGCAGTTGGTAAATAATAACCCGGACGACGCTGGGCCAATTGTGTGCCACCTCATGAATCTCCCGGTCACGGCCGGCTGTGACACAGCCTGGGATCGAACCCGGGTCTGTAGTGACGCCTCAAGCACTGCGTGCTTAGACCTAAGCGCCACTCGGGAGGGCCGTAAGGCCTATATTTTTACAGGTTTATTTCATTTGGTCAAAACTGTGTGGAATACCTTGAATCACTGAGGGCTCCAATTACCTTCAATTTGCTTCTAATAATCTCTAATTGTCTAGTCAAGGTAGGCTAATGGCTGTCCTTGAAGAACAAGAAGACATGAGGCACCAGGGGAATGGAAGGAACACTACTAGCCTCAAGTCCCTGCAACCAACCATGGCCTGGTTTCCCAAAAGCATCTTTAAGCTTAAGTTCATCATTAGAAGCATCGTTAAATCTCCAAGCGGTTTCCCAAAAACCATTGTTACTGAAGTTGCACTTGAAAGCGTTCGTTATTTACCAACTGCCTCAGACCAATCACAGAACAGCTAAGTGCGTTGTTAGATGCTTGTTTGCCCTTCCGCATCACTTTAAGATCTTATCGTCTCTGTGACTTCTTCAGAATGAAGGTTGACTACAAATACAAAGTTGCCAAAGTCTTTGCAATTGTTACAAATACGTGAAGGATAAACATATGCTTTAATAAAATAAAACTGAGATGACTGCATTAAAAGATATAGGCTACATGGGCCCATATATTTCAATCATAATGAAATCAATTTAATGTTTAATCAATTGAAATCTATTTTGCCAATACTGCAATGTTTGCATATTCAGACCCCTTGACCTTTTCCACATTGTTACATTACAGCCTTATTCTAAAATGTATTAAAATGTTGTTTTTTTCCCCTCATCAATCTACACACAATACCCCATAATGATAAAGCAAAAACAGTTTTTTGTAAACAGAGGAACTCTGGAGCTCTGTCAGAATGACCATCGGGTTCTTGGTCACCTCTCTGACCAAGGCCCTTCGCCGATTGTTCAGTTTGGCGGGGCGGCCAGCTCTCGGAACAGTCTTGGTGGTTCCAAACTTCTTTCATTTAAGAATGATGGAGGCCACTGTGTTCTTGGGGACCTTCAATGCTGCAGAAATGTTTTGGTACACTTCCTCAGATCTGTGCCTTAACACAATCCTGTCTTGGAGCTCTACGGACAATTCCTTTGACCTCATGGCTTGGTTTTTGATCTGACATGCACTGTCACCTGTGGGACCTTATATAGTCAGGTGTGTGCCTTTCCAAATCATGTCCAATCAATTGAATTTACCACAAGTGGACTTCAATCAAGTTGTAGAAACATCTCAGGGATGGTCAACGAGAACAGGATGCACCTGAGCTCAATTCATTTTTATTTTTTAATACATTTGCAAAAATGTATAAAAATCTGTTTTCGCTTTGTCATTATGGGGTATTGTGTGTTGATTGAGGCAAAAAAAGTAATTTAATCCATTTTAGAATAAGGCTGTAATGTAACAAAATGTGGAAAAATCAAGGGGTCTGAATACTTTCCGAATGCACTGTATTTCATGATGTGTAACAACATGTGCACAATGACGTGCCCAATCTGTCATTTAGTGCATTACTATTGGGTAAGCATAATAAGCCAGCTAAATATTTGCCGCCATAGGTGGTAATATTTCTCTAGGAGCTGATCAATTGTCAGTATTGTGGAGTATGCCTAATTCTAATGTTAAGGTAAGATTTTAATGGTGTATTATATCAGTATAAAATCAAATTTGATCAAATGAAATATTATTAGTCTCATGCTTCATAAACAACAGGTGTAGACTAAGAGTGAAATGCTCACTTACCTTACCAATAATGCAGAGAGAGAAAATAGAGAAATAATAGAAAAGTAATAACATGTATTATTAAAAGTAATAATAAATACACAATGAGTAACAATGACTTTGGTATATACCCTGGGTACCAGTACTGAATCGATGTGCATGGGTACGAGGCCAAGCCAAAGCCCGGACTTAAATCCCATTGGCAATCTGTGGAAAGACTTGAAGATTGCTATTCACTGCCACTCCCATCGAACTTAACAGAGCTTGAAACATTGTGCAAGCAAGAATGGGGAAAAAAAGCCCAAATCCAGATGTGCAAAGCTGATACAGACATACCCAAGGTGACTCAAAGCTGTAATCGCCTCCAAAAGGTGCTTCTACAAATTATTGACTCAGGTGTAAATACTTCTGTAGTTCATTTTTCAATAAATGTGCAAAAATGTGATTATGGGGTATTGTGTGTAGATGGCTGAGAAAAAAAATGAGGGGGGGGGGCTATTTTGAAGGGCATTCCCTCACTGCTCTAGAATGTAGTGAAAAAAGGGTCAATTCAAGAGGATGCTACTAAATGATCAGTTGTCAGTAGTGTATAAATGTACTTATTTGCCCTATGCCATTATAAATCAGAGTCAACAAATCACTAGATTCTCTACAATAGTATAACCTTAATATGCTTGTACTTAACAGCGTTGATTAAATAAGAATGTTAGTTTGTTGTGACCATTGCTAGTTTAAACCGCCCAACTCTTGGTTGTATCTTCCATTTTTCGCCGTTGGGAGGTGGTAACACTTGGATCTGTTTCCACAGTTTGGACGAATCAAAATCAACTTGATGGCCTCGTGATTTTTAATCAGCAAATCTGTGGCTTTCTATTCCTCTAACCCCAATCAATCAACGTTGAGGGGGTGTTTCCATGGCATTATAAAGGGAACAGATTGTCTTCGGGGAAGATATACATTGAAACTCAGTCTGTTAGCTTTGTAAATTAATAAATATATAGACCCAATTTTGTTTTTGTATTCTGCAGATGTATTAATTTAGAAAAACCCCCTGCAGCCACTAGCTAGCTTGTCAGTTGACATTCAAAGCTAGTGCCATTCTGCCCGTGGAGCAGTGATAGTTCTATTGAGCAGCAACCACTTTACTGTGGCCATAACAAAATTCTATTCACTTTAATCATGCTAAATTATCTGAGTGAATAGTATTGTGAACCATTTATGGTAAAGACATAGGGTTTGGACTTTTTATTTAATTTATTAACATTGAATTAAATAATTGTATGGGTTAACACCCTACATTTTGAATTCAGGCTCCAACACAACAAAATGTTATGAATACTTTCTAAAGGCACTGTACATGCAACTAGGAATGAAGTAACTAGGCAACAGGACAGGTGATAAACAGTAGCAGCAACGTTTGTGACGAGTTAAAAAAGTTAGCACAGAAATTGTCAATGTAGGTGGTTAAAAAGTTAACCAAACAGCTACCCGGACTAACAATTTAGCAGTCTTATGGCTTGGGGGTAGAAGCTGTTCAGAGCCCTGTTAGTTCCACACTTGGTGCACCCTCTATGACTTGGGTGGCTGAAGTCTTAAGCACTTTTTAGGGGCTTGTTTACTTATTTTCCACTATAATTTGCAAATAAATTCATTAAAAATCCTACAATGTGATTTTCTGGATTTTTTTCCTCATTTTGTCTGTCATAGTTGAAGTGTACCTATGATGAAAATTACAGGCCTCTCTCATCTTTTTAAGTGGGAGAACTTGCACAATTGGTGGCTGACTAAATACTTTTTTGCCCCACTGTATGTTTGGAATATCAAATCGCAGTATTGAATTGCAATACATATAGAATCGTGAGAATCGCAATACATATCATATTGGCACTTAAGTATTGTGATAATATCGTATTGTGAGGTCCCTGGCAATTCCCAGCCCTACTAGCTGGTATAGAGGAAACCCTTGTGTTTGAGGGAAACAAAGGTGCATTGTGGATGGAAATGTGGAAGTGAGCTGCCTCGTAGTGTGAATTAGCACATAGACTAAGATAAGGTTTCAGCCCCGCAAATGTCCACAGCAACTGACACTTCCCTTCACACACTGAGCCAAGACAAGAGGCGAATTTTAAACCCTCACCACTGGTGAAACATCGTTCAATGAAACGACTCATGCAGCTAACTACTGTAGCCTATACCTTATCTACAACAGCTTTCCAACTGGCAGAAAAAAAATACAGCCACAAAAAGAGAGTTGTGAAGAAAATATTTAATGCTGTTGTGTCGTCTGAAAGGTTTGTTATTGAGAAAGAGCAAGACTGTGTACCTTGAGTGTGCGGTTCCAAATTGATACTAATAAAGAATAAGGAGATTAATAAAATAACCCGAAAGGAACACAGCTGGATTTGTTGTCAACACAGGCCTGCTTTTCAATGGGCAATTTTAGTCTAAGAGGTTAGGTGATTTGATTATCTGTCCAGTCAAAGACTTTAATTAGTAATTTAGGTGTTACCAAACAATGGCAAATGACTGGTTTACAAACCTCCGACTACTCCCCACTTGGCTATAAGTACAATATCACTACTAATAGACATTCAAAACTGCTTCAATAGTTTAGCTCAGATGTGTTGCAATGTTCTCGAAACATGGCCATAATTTCATGGTAACATAGTGTAGGGTGTCCACCCACTCTGCTTTGTTGATGCAACTGCACCGCCCACAACCGCAAGACCCTCCTGCACAACGCATCACCGGGGGCAAACTACCTGCCCTCCAGGACACCTACAGCACCCGATGTCACAGGAAAGCCAAAAAGATCTTCAAGGACAACCACCACCCGAGACACTGCCTGTTCACCCTGCTACCATCCAGAAGGTGAGGTCAGTACAGGTGCATGCATCAAAGCTGGTACCAAGAGACTGAAAAACAGCTTCTATCTCAAGGCCATCAGACTGTTTAACAGCCATCACTAACACAGAGAGGCTGCTGCCTACATACAGACTTGAAATCACTGGCCACTTTAATAAATGGATCACTAGTCACTTTAACAATGCCACTTGAATAAATGTTTACATAAGTTGCATTACTCATCTCATAACGAGATAACATAATGAGAGAAAAAGTGCTGATGCAGAACCAAATTTCAGAATTGCACCTATTCTAGTAGAATATCTCCCCTTGAAAAATACAAATAATATACATTTTGGGGGAAATTGATCCACGGACCTACAAAAAGGGGCACCAGTTGCCCATTCCTGCTCTATATTGACAATGACTTTGTAGGCATGCTAACACTGGGTTCCCCAACTTGTTCATGTTGAGGCCCCGTAAATAACAAAAATAACAATATCAGGCTTATATGAGAGAATACCTGATTGTGATTTTACCTAACAGAAGTCTTGACATTTTAGTTATTTCTGTCACTTTGCTGAATACCCTGAAAGCCCCATGCAGATCTCCAGGGGCCCATTAACCCCAGTTTGGGAACCCCTGTACTGGTCTGTGTGGCTTGGGATTTCCTTGAGGTAAACCTATTTCTCCTAGTTATCAATTAGTGGGCTCAGTTTGTTTGCAATGAGCCAAGACAAACAAAATGGCTACCTTCACAACAAGCAGTGCAGTTTAAAGCTGCTTTAACTTTTTCTGGGACCCAACCAAATTCACATAGAAATGTGAGTTAAAGATCTGCCATTCTCATTGAAAGCAAGTCTAAGAAGATCTGTTCTTTGTGCTCTATTTATGTTACCCTTTCTTAAGTTTAGTTTTTGCATCGCTTACTTTCATTTTTGTAAACCAGCTTTAGAACAGCTGAAAATACAATATTTTTGGTGATTGAAAATATATTTCACAGCGGTTTATATGGTACAATGATTCTCTACACTATATGTTGCTTGTTTTGTCACAAGCTGAAATTCGGCGAGGTACTAGAATTTTAGCAACCAGGAAATGGCAGAGCAATGTCTGCATATTGCACCTTTAAGCAATGGATTATATCGGCTTGACAAGGCAATAGGGAATCTCAAATTACTGTGGAAAGACCCTATATATATAATTCAACAAACACAGATGAAAGGCTATTTGTTATTTTGTATCTCAAAAATGGTCTAGAGTCACATTGTGATAATGCTTCAGGGAACGTAGCCTATTGAGTGGAGTCAATAAATTAATATTTAACTAACTGGACACATTGTAATTCTTAGGATGCCCAGTACAAAGTGTCCATATGGTATCCTGACCCACATTGCTGCTTTCCACACCTGGTCATGAACAACACTTGCCAATTGATGAGAAGAACCGCCAGATAGCAATATAGCTAACGTTAGCTAGTATTTCATGCCCAGTTCCATCTTGCTAGCGGTTAGACTAACCGCAAGCTAATTACAGTAACTAGCAAACTAGACAAATTAGTTAACGTTAGCTACCTATCATGATGCTTTCAACATGCATGTTGGGACAATCAGCTGCTATTCATTGTTAACTCATAAATTACACTGACATGATTGTCGTCGGGCATGAACGATAATAGCTGCGATTCAACCAGTAATTGTATTTTGACATTGTGCTTGAAACACAGCTAGCACAGCACTAAATTACTGGAACGATATTGCACAACGCACCTGCAACATAATGCACTAACTGACGTTACTAGGCTAGCTACCAGCTAACTAGTTACCTTACTAGAAGGTCAACTCGACATTATTAGCAGTAAAGACTTGTCAGGGAGCTGCAGGAATAGCTAGCTAGCTAGCAAGCACAGGTTAATGTTCACGCTGCCAGAACATATGCCAACCAGTCGTTTGAAATTATTCTCCTCCCTAGCTCACTATTATTTTACAAATTAATGGGCATATGGTGTGCCCCCTCCTTATTAAATGGGCCTGTTACTAACTACCCCACTCACAAAAATGGCTCCCCCCCCTCCCTTCAGAGTTGGGCCCTCCCCTCCTCAGTAGTATCTTACCTCGGAATTTCAGTTCGTGCTGTGGCTCCAAGAGCAGGACCTGATCTTGTCTGGCCATGACCCAGCGGTTCCAAGGGGATAGCTCAATGTAAATCGTTTCCGTATATTACTCCTGTTGTGGTGATGTTAGCTAGTGTTATCTTTAGAGTTATTATTATGCTAATTAGCTATGCGATTATCCTGTCCCCCGGTCAGTGCAAATAGCCAGGGAGCTACTAGCGGCGGTTGTGATGCAGCAAGAAAGGAGTGAGAGAGAGGCTTTGTGCAACGTCACAGCCCCTGCATAGCCACTCAACGAGGAGTGAAGAGGTGATGCGAGACGGAGTCCGGGCAAAGCTTGGGAGTTGGGACACCTAAACCTGGGAGGGAGGGAGGGACAGGTGTCTCATGGTCATCAATCTTTCTCAGGACCTTCTTATGTATCATGTTATCACAGTGTTATGGCCTCTTATAATTAATGCCATACATCATGCATTTCTAACGACCTATAATGGCATTCCTGTTAATCCTGTACAGTTTCAGGCAAGTGCAAATTGACAACAATAAAATCACTTTGATAAAGTATTTACCCAATAAAAGGATATACATTTGTTTCTGTAAACCATATCTGCAAAAGTAGGAAAAGTGCCAGTCCCAATACTCTGCCCTATGGTGCACCTATTCACCTATCACCCTTCACAATGTCCCTTTATGAACATGCATGTGACACACAGGTTTACTTGAAATAACTAACATGATTGACCCCAGTGTTGGCGTGTTGAGAGGTTGTTCAGCATCCTCAGCACTATTCAAAGTGCAGCATGGAATCCTATCCCAGTGATACACATGCCTGAAGAGTCATGTATTAAATATATACACACACACACATATATATATATATATATATATATATATATATATATAAATAACCAGAAGGCTAACTGCCACTGGCACAAGAGGACCAATTACATAACACCACTTTATCTCCCTGACTCACATAAGCACACAGCCTCCAAGGTACCTCTGGTCCAGGTTGTACCTGTACCTCTTAACTTAGAAGAGGAATGTGCACCAACACCCTGGACCAGAGGTATTCACGGCCCAGCCCAGCAGACAGTATCCCACTCACACACAAATTCCTTCAATATGTTTTTATTTATTAGTAAACTGCTTGACAATTCCCTTTTAGACATTCAACAAAACAATGCTAACATGTTTCAGCCTCTTTTTTTGGGTTATTGTTTAGTCATTATGACAAGTATGAAAGCTAAATATGACAAAGTAGTGGTGGAGGTACTATACATGTGTGGATCTATGCCTGGTCTAGCATCTCCGACAATGTAACATACATTATATTCAATCTTACAGGCTAAATAGTCATTGATTTTTTAAAATAGTCATTGATTTGTGTGCATGTTTGGTGGCATCTACATCGAATAAGACAATTCACATAATGTGTTGCTGCAAAATCTCTCAGGACCAGCCTAAGACTGTTGGTATTTTTCCCAAAAATTATTCATGCAACTGGTTGTCTTTCTATAATAGGCCCTTAGCACTCCAATGCCAAATTCAGTAACTATCTTGTCACACACCAGACATAAATGAGTACACCTAGACATTACTGTTATTTATGTTACAAATATATACATTTCCAACTGTTAAGCATTAGAACAAATGTGAGTAATGCAACTGTGATGTGTGTTATTGAAATTACATTTTAAAAATGTCACAGAGAAGAAGCTGCCTCATCTTCTACAAAAGATAGAGAGCAAAATAAAAAGTCATACTCTGTAAAATAATGATTGCTGGAATACAAAAGGCATATGATGCAATGCCATTATAAAAGGCTATGAAAGAAAATGATTTACTCAAAAACAAACAGTACAAGACGTATTGGGACTTGTCTGGTTCATATTTTTTCAGATAGGTTTGCTGCAGAAAAATGGCGGCAAAATAAATCAGCAATAATATACCTAAAAAAGGTACACAAATAGTTCATCTGAAAGTGCAGTTGTAAAGTACCAGAAATACATTTCCCTTTGTAATAAATGCACTGTCCTGGCTAACTACGATATCATTTCAAGTGGAAATCATTGAGGAACACTTAAAAAACGCCACAACCATAAACATTGTATTTTTAAAGGCCTTTTGAATAATTGATGCTCAGAATCTCAAAACTTAATCAATCACTAAAAGTAACAGGTAAGCATGTTATAGCTCGTCACCAAGCTCAGGACCCTGGGACTGAACACCTCCCTATGCAACTGGATCCTGGACTTCCTGACAGATCCGACATCAGGCTGTGAGGGTAGGCAACAACACAGTCAACAAGCTGACCCTCAACACAGGGGCCCCCCAAACTGTGTGTGCTTAGCCCCCTCCTATACTCATAGCTCGCCTCCAACTCCATCATCATGTTTGCTAACGACACAACGGTGGTCTGCCTGATCACCAATGACGATGAGACAGCCTACAGCAGCGCTTCCCAAACTCGGTCCTCGAGACTCCAAGGGGTATACATTCTGTTTTTTTCCCTAACACTACACAGCTGATTGAAATGATCAAAACTTAATTATTAAAATAATCAACTAATCAGCTATGCAGTGCTAGGGCAAAAAACGAAACTTGCACCCCTTGGGGTACCGAGGACCGCATTTGGGAAACCCTACAGGGAAGAGGTCAGCACAACAGCCTCTCCCTAAATGTCAGCAAGACCAATGAGCTGATCTTGGAATTGAGGAAAGAGGGGCCCCACCAACGGGGCTGCAGTGAAGAGGGTCAAGAGCTTCAAGTTCCTCTGTGTCTACATCACTGAAGACATATCATTGTCCTCCTACAACAGCATAGTCGTAAAGAAGGCACAGCAGTGCCTCTTCTGCCTCTGGAGGCTGAAATGATTTGGCATGGCCCATCAGATCCTTAGGAACTTTTACAGCTACACCACCGAGAACATCCTGACTGGTTGTATCACCGTCTGATATAGCAACTACAACGCCCTCGACCGGAAGGCCCTACAGAGGGTGGTACGGACAGTTCCACCTCATCATTGTGGGTGAGCTCCCAGCCATCCAGGACATACATGCCAGGCGGTGACTGAGTAGAAGATACTGGTGTATCAAGGCTCAGACAAACAGACTCATCAGCCCCTGGCCATGTGGTTTCTTAATTACACTGAACAAAAATATAAACGTAACATGTAAAGTGTTGGTCCCATGTTTCATGGGCTGAAATAAAAGATCCCAGATTTTCCATATAAACTTTTAGTGTGTATCTCAAATTTTGTGCAGAAATTGGTCTACATTCCTGTTAGTGAGCATTTCTCATTTACTAAAATAATCCATCCACCTGACAGGTGTGCATATCAAGAAGCTGATTAAACAGCATTATCATTACACAAGTGCAACTTGTTCTGGGGACAAAAGGCCAATAAAATGTGCAGTTTTGTCACAACACAATGTTTTGTCACAACCACAGATGTCTCAAATTGAGGGAGCTTGCAATTGGCATGCTGACTGCGGGGATATACACCAGAGCTGTTGCCAGAGAATTTAATGTTAATTTCAGTACCATATGCTGCCTCCATTTTAGAGAATTTGGCAGTACGTCCAACCGGCCTCACAACCACAGACCACGTGTTACCACGTCGGCCCAGGTCCTCCACATCCGGCTTCTTCACGTGTGGGATCGACTGAGGAGTATTGCTGTCTACAATAAAGCACTTTTGTGGGGGAAAATAAAAACTAATTCCGATTGGCTGGACCTGGTTCCCAAGTGGGTGGGCCTATGCCCTCCCAAGCTCACCCATGGCTGTGTCCCTAAGCAGTTATGTGAAATCCATAGACTAGGGCCTAATACATTTATTTCAATTGACTGATTTCCTTATGAACTGTAACTCAGTAAAATTGTTGCGTTTATATTTTTTGTTCAGTATATACACACACAAAAAATGAGTTATACTATTTTGATATTGATTACTGCACTGTTGGGTAGAGCGTGCAAGTCAAGCATTTCACTGTACTTGTGCATGTGACAAAACTTGAAACTAGATCTTCTCGATACCTAAAAATTCTTGTCACATTTTAGTAACCCTTGCCATAAAGACAATTATTGCACTGACATGGTTGTCAAAAAAAAATTAATCCTGAAGAACATTACAGTCAACCCTGCTATTAACACACCTCCCCCATCAACACTGATTATAATGGAAAGGACAAAAGCCCCTTTAAGACAACTTCACCTCAAGAGACCCACCCTGAAACACAATTATCCCTCCTATCCCTTAAACAGTGTGCAATTGTGTATTCCTCCCCGCTCATTTAAAAGCATTGGGTTAGATTGGTGTCCACTGAACACAGAGTTTTTCCATCATATTTCTTAAACCAGTCGTTTCCTTTAAATCAATGAAAGGAAGTGAACAAATGCACACATTACGAGAAAGGACAGACAATTCAGACGCCAGTCTACAGCTAGAGGCAGGCTGGCCAGTCTACAGCTAGAGGCAGGCTGGCCAGTCTACAGCTAGAGGCAGGCTGGCCAGTCTACAGCTAGAGGCAGGCTGGCCAGTCTACAGCTAGAGGCAGCCTGGCCAGTCTACAGCTAGAGGCAGCCTGGCCAGTCTACAGCTAGAGGCAGCCTGGCCAGTCTACAGCTAGAGGCAGCCTGGCCAGTCTACAGCTAGAGGCAGCCTGGCCAGTCTACAGCTAGAGGCAGCCTGGCCAGTCTACAGCTAGAGGCAGGCTGGCCAGTCCTCAACTGGTGTTAAATGTGGCCCATTCACGTGTTTTCGGCAAGAGAGAAAGACACTAGGAGGAAATGAAAAGGAAAGGGGAACAACTACATGGATCGCTCTATGCTAGGCATTATCCCTAAATTGCCTGTCAAATGGCAATAGGTCAGGAACTAAAATGTGAGACTTTACATTACTGTACTACACAAAGGAGCAATTTAAGACAGAGTGAACACATTGCTCAGTGCTCCTTCATTGCTTCTCTTTGTATTTTGGGACAAGGTGTTCCAGATGCACACCATATTCAAGCTTTCCTTAATTGCTTGCTTCCCAGCGTAGTGAAGGCAGCCAGCAGCAGAAAGAAGGAGCAAGGGGAACGAATGAAACAGGTCCCCGGAGTAGAGCACATCATTTGGAATTGAAAAGAGAGCACGGTTCATCAGCGGGTCAGCATGTCAATGGAAAGCTGTGCCTGGTTCTCTGCGGGAAACCTTTTCTTTAGAAAGATCTAAAGATTGTCGACTTGTTCTTCTTAGAACAAGTCCAGTTTCCAGATATGGTCCTTTTTTATCTCTGGCCAGGTAGTAAAACTATGTTGGATGTGCGAGCCAGTGCTTATTCTGTAAAGGAATGAGAAAAGAAAGATGATTTTTTTTATTTTTATGGGACAATTAAAGAATTGGCAGGACCTCACAAAATCACTCTCCTGTAAAACTGTCATAACAAAAAAAAACAGTGAGAGATCGCAGACGGACGGGGGTTGCCAACTAACACAAACAGTTAAAATGCCATTTCAAAAACATTGAAACGCAATGAACACTGTAAAAGGGCTGGCAGTATACTCCAAGCACTCCAGGGAAATATATTTACAGAATTTCAGCGATTGGCTAAATAAAAAAAATAAAACATGTTTTACCGGCCTAGAAACAGTGGGTTAACTGCCTGTTCAGGGGCAGAACGACAGATTTGTACCTTGTCAGCTCGGGGGGTTTGAACTTGCAACCTTCCGGTTACTAGTCCAACGCTCTAACCACTAGGCTACCCTGCCGCCCCAACTATCAACTATTAAAGTGGAAAACGTTAGCAGTTATAACCGCACACTTGCTGACTGCCTGCCAGTCTTGTCAGCACTCAAACAGCCTGGCCCTCTAAGAGACGAGGCCTCAATGTAGAAGACAGCAATAAAATGACTCCTTTTCGGTGGTAACCATCAACCAGCCAAGTTAAAATCCCCTTTATCAAACCCATTTTCCCTCCAAAGTGTCAAGGCTAAAGCAGTCACTGAGAGACACAACGATATTGATGAGCACTGAAATTGTAATGGAGAAACAATATGACAGAAAAATAGCACATTACCCCCATTAGGGATTTTCATTACTGTTTCTCAAACGGTTTGGCAAACACCTGCCTTGGCCCTGTGCTGCAAAGCACTGTGTGAAGGTCCTTAAAATGTAACAGACTACACAACTACACTTCCCATCATGCACCTGACTCATCTACCTGGTTCACAAGAGTTAGAGTTGGGGATGTTTCTTCTTAAATTTGGGAAGAAAAATAAAATCGAACAATGACTTATTTTACACAAGCACAATTTAACAAATAGAACATTCGTGTAGAACATTAATTTAGTCTCCTGTTGGAAAATAGATAATGTGGTTGTTCCAAGAGAAGAAGCACTGCATGCTGCAGATCCAATGATGCCATGACCCGTGTAGAGGTTTACAAGATAAGAACGGAAATAAAATCTGAGTAAACTTTTCAGAAGTATTACAAGACATATAAAAAAAAAAGCCGGGAGGGGAGCTCTTACAACTTGGGGAAACCATAGCAACTGCTGTGGCTTTGGACCACTCGGGGACAATTCACGCAGAAAAGCTTCAAGGACAGGACAGATGTAGGATTCCTCTCAGATGGCACCCCATTTCTCTAAACTGAGTGGACAAATCCTTAGGAATACCTGCTCTTTCCACGACAGAGAATGACCAGGTGATCCCTTATTGATGTCACCTGTTAAATCCACTTCAATCAGTGTCGATGAAGGGGAGGAGACAGGTTTAAGAAGGATTTTTAAGCCTTGAGACATGGATTGTCTATGTGTGCCACAGTGGAGGCTGCTGAGGGGAAAATGGCATCAAAGACCTGGAGACCATGTGTTTAATGTACATGTGACCATTCCACTGACTCCGCTCATTACCACAATCCTGTTCTTCTTAAATTAAGGTGCCACCAACCTCCTGTGGTGTGCCATTGAGGGCGAATGGGCAAGAGAAAAGATTGAAGTGGCTTGAACAGGGTATGGTAGTAGGTACCAGGCGCACTGGTTTGTGTCAAGAACTGCAACGCTGCTGGATTTTTCACGCTCAACAGTTTCCCATGTGTATCAAGAACTGTCCACCACCCAAAGGACATCCAGCCAACTTGACACAACTGTGGGAAGCATTGAAGTCAACATGGGCCAGCATCCCTGTGAAACGCTTTCGACACCTTGTAGAGTCCATGCCCCAACGAAACGAGGCTGACAACTCAATATTAGGAAGGTGTTCTTAATGTTTTGTACACTCGGTGTATAAGGTGCACTACTTTTGACCAGAGCCACATAGGAATCTGGTGCCATAGGCTTGGACGAGCCACAGATCTGGAAAACGGGAGGATGAAGTGAACACAGCAAGGAGGGGGGTGAGACTGCCATAGACCTACTTGGCGATCCTAAAGGATAGCTGCCATAGACCTACTTGGCGAACCTAAAGGATAGCTGCCATAGACCTACTTGGCGAACCTAAAGGATAGCTGCCATAGACCTACTTGGCGATCCTAAAGGATAGCTGCCATATATCTACTTGGCGATCCTAAAGAATAGCTGCCATAGATCTACTTGGCGATCCTAAAGGATAGCTGCAATAGACCTACTTGGCAAACCTAAAGGATAGCTGCCATAGATCTACTTGGCGATCCTAAAGGATAGCTGCCATAGACCTACTTGGCAATCCTAAAGGATAGCTGCCATAGACCTACTTGGCGAACCTAAAGGATAGCTGCCATAGACTTACTTGGCGAACCTAAAGAATAGCTGCTATAGACCTACTTGGCAATCCTAAAGAATAGCTGCCATAGACCTACTTGGCAAACCTAAAGGCTAAATACTGAGATCCAATTTATGCTTAATCCAAAAATGTAGTCGGATGCACCGTATGGATGGCGTGACACAATTCAGCTCCACACCACATCGCTGTGCGCATCTCAAATTTTGTAACAAAACAGAGTGCTCCGTATAACTCTGCAGTGACATGATTGGTTGATGGTAGGAGAGGGTGGGAGGTCCTGCATAAACACAAAACTCACTGCCTTGACAACTTCCTTCACAACAGCTCTGTGCTGCTTGGTTAAGAGCAAGAATAATAAATGCCCTGACTTCTGCAGAGGTCACATCACTGTAAATGCTGCAAGACAAATACAGTGCCTTTAAAGGCTGTGGACTTAATTTGAACCTTTTGGGCTCCAGATAGGCATTAAAAACACAAGACTACAGCTTCACAATAACTAAGCCAAAGTTAGCCGCATAGAACGATGAGATATGGTCATATATCCTAGTGAACTGTAATTTGCTCGGCTGCTCTCTCTTTACAGTGTAGCATTTGATGCAGGATTCAATGGCGGTAGTAATCAGGGTTTCCTGATGGAGGAGTGGAATTTACAGCTCCCAGGTCTCTGTGACGCAGGTCTGTGGTTAGGGGGGGATTATGGAGGCTGCAAGCAGAGAAGGGTCAGGGGTCAAGGGTCAATGTGGGGACTACGGTCAGGAATCACTGGCAGCATCAGCAGCAGGTCCGGGTCCGGGTCTCTGAGGGCCGCCGGCGCAGTTTGAAGCCATTCCCTGCAGCCCCTCCCCCTGCATCTAGGACAGGGATCCGTTGACCTGCAGGCGGGAACAAAATGTGCAAGAGGGACAAAAAAAACAAAAGTTACACCCATAAACCATTGGTTAAAATAGGAACATCAGCAGAAGCTCACACAATATTGTTTGATACACTTAAATAAACAAGGACAATTTCAGCCATTGTACACCACTAGTAATAAACATGGTATACCATAAAGCATATATTTGGCCTAAAAGATTGGATGCCTCCAAAAGCTAGTGAAAAAAAAACCACACTTACTTATCTCTATAAAGACCTCATTGATGTTAATGGCGTTCTTGGCGCTGGTCTCCACAAAGATGGCGTGGATGGAGTCAGCGTAGTCCTTGGCATCCTTCTCTGAGACCTCCCTATAAAGACGGGTGTGTTCAAGTCTTAACCAGTAACAGACGGGGAAGGGGGTTCTACTAAGCTATGTGCAATTGTTTTAAGAAGATCATACCAAGGATCATTTATCTATTTGATTTAGAATTTCAAGACCACTCGAAGTATCAAAAAACTATATACAAATTATTTTTTTGTGTCTTGCTGCTATTAGCCCATACGAACGCATGGAATGACAGATGGTCCCCCAAAAAAATAGAATGGAAATTTGTTCTGAAGTCTCTGTCCTTTATCTGAGAGATATAAGAAAGACCAGGAAACATTTAAAACGTATGCTAATAAATATGCTAATAAAGGTCCTCTGAGTACATTAAAAAAGGTTTGATATACACTACCAGTCAAAAGTTTGGACACATCTACTCATTCAAGGGTTTTTCTTTATTTTTACTATTTCCTACATTGTAGACATCAAAACTATGAAATAACACATATGGAGGCATGTAGTAACCAACAAAAGTGTTAAACAAATCAAAATTGATTTTTTATTTGAGATTCTTCAAAATAGCCACCCAATGCCTTGATGACAGCTTTGCACACTCTTGAGATACATCCAATGCAAAAACAAATATCTCTAGCTTAATCAGACAGCTTTTTAGGGATGGGGATTTTTATGGGTGCAGCTCAATACTGGGGAGACATGAGCCAAGAATTCACGTCAGCCTGTCCAGTTGTTTCACATCAGTGCAGATGAGAAAGAGGAGGCACGAGGACACACCCCTTCAAACATGAGACGAACCCAACAGGGAGATGAACAGAGAATGGGACCCAAGGTGGCACCACCCCACCAGTATCACAGTGCTCATCTCTGCTAGACTTCTTCCCCCAGTGCTACTGTTCTGTCATTCAATCCAGCTAATGCTCATTTTATTACAATGGACTACATGGAGGCGAACAAGCATCGTACGCTCCAGAGTCCACTCCCGACTGCAAACAATAGCATATCCATGTTTCTCTTTTTCAACCAGACCTGTGCTGTATATCATTTCCATGTACAGTCATGTCTAACAACTGCTTAGATTGTCAATTAAGACTAATACTAATGGATGGTAGATGGAAAAAAAATTCATCGATTTTCAAGCATCAGTTCTCTCCCTTGCTTCAATGCAAATTAAGCTACTCTAGTAGTTAATGTCCTCTCACCTAAAGCCAGCATGTTTGGGTGACATTAGATAAACTGGGAGAAGTGTATCCTCCAGCAGAGAGCTGTATCGGCCGCTTGTTACCGTTCCTCGGTACGTTCAAATTGTTGGAGCCGAAAGATTCAAGATACACGCTCGGCCGATGACGTCCCTTGCACAAACAAAGCGTGGACGAGTCCTTTAACTTTCATTAGAAAATGTAGCACAAGCAAATCTCGTGTCAACAATTCAGCGATTCGTCTGGTAAAATGAGAGTATGGAAACCATGCTGCTGATTTGTAACAATAAACCAGTGTCTGTGTCTCAAATGACACCCTATTCCCTATATAGTGCACTACTTTTGACCAGGACCATGGTCCAAAGTAGTGCACTATATATGGAATATGGTGCCATTTGGGACACAACCATGTCTTCCTGGGGGACATGAGGGATGTATTTACCTGGCATCGGATAGGTCACACTTGTTGCCAGCGATGGCTACCACGATGTTGGGCGGGCCGTGCTGACGAAGCTCCTTCACCCAGTTCTTTAACGTCTGGAACGAGTCCTGAGAAACAGCGGTTCGAGCCATTCTTACTAACTTTATAGTATACAGTATATAGGCCTAGTAAACATCTTATATTGTAAGAGTTTGAGAAAATGTTATGCAACGCATGACTGTGTGGGAGTATGTGGTTTAAACAGTCATGAAACATAGGCGATGTAAACATGATATGCAGACAAATGGGTGTGCCTCTCTCCACATGGAATGTGAGAGTGGCCAGTATCAGATGTTTACTGAACATGCCTACATTGGACTCAGTGACCAGTGGGCCCCCATAGTTGCCTACAGTTGACAGCAGAATTATGTGCATGGATACCTGTGTTTTGCAAAAGGTCAATCTATTTAGAGACTTTTTTTCTGTGGTAAAAAATATAATTTAGCAAATTTACATCACAGGAAAAGAGTAGTACAGTGTCCTTTTAAACATTTGAGGGAAAAAACCAACTAAACAAATGTCATATCACAGTATGTTACCAGAGGGAAAACTTTACCTCTTTAGTGATGTCATAAACAATGATGGCTGCCGCAGAGCCTCTGTAGTACATTGGCGCCAACGCACGGAACTATGGGAAAGCAGAGAGAAGTGGAGAAAGAGGACGGTGAGTAATGGACTGCAGCCATTCTTCAGATAAAGAGGCTGTCCCTCTGGACAGAGAAGATAGTTGGTTTTCTAAAGCTTTCAACAGGGATTTATCTACAGCCAAACCGGTTGCACTGTTACAGTGAGGTCAAGGGGCCATGTATGCATTTGTGGTAGTGTAGATCATAATTAAAGTAAGAGTACATGACTTATCCTAAGAGATGCTATGCTTTAAAGAAACAGTCACAGACATTTTTGGCTCATCTTCAAGGATTGTGTATCTAGATCGCACGTAATTGTTTATTTAGGACATCCATGAGAAAATCAAAGGCTACCAAAATAGCACTGCAATCCGTTCTACCGCCCGTTTTCCAAAACATTACACAGTCAAACTACCCAATCTTTATTAAGCCGTATACGGTTACATTTCGTCAACGTTACATAACTTACTTCACTTTCCCTTTTACCTGAACGTGTCATGAGATAAAACATCCAACTCAAAATGGAGGGGTGAAACTAAAGCAAAGAGAAACGATGGACCTTCTTGAAAAACCCAAAAGGAATTCTGTTCCAAGCCTATATGCCAAGTGGCTTTCGTTACATGGGAAGTATGGCAAGCCTTTCCACCGAGGGCTCACATGTGGTAAGCATCAGGATAAAGAGGAGCACAATGTGTCAAAGGCAGTTAGCCATTTAATATTAATGGAGAACTATACATTTGGTCTTCACCCAGCAGATCACAAATCCCTGTATAATAAAAACAAGCTGAGTTTACAGCGTTTCCCATTCCATTGTTGGGGGGGGGGGGGGTTGCCTGATGTTTGCCAGTTCTCCATTTCTTCTGGTATAATATTTTCCAAAAGCTTATGAGTTCTGGCTTGAAAATGCCAACGCAATTAGCATATGCCTGTGTTCATAGAACTCTAAATCAAATGCATATTTCAGAGCTTTCCTTACACTGGATGGGTAAACGCAAAAGGTCTCTGCGATGACTGTTTTTAAACCTGTTGTCAAGCTTAAAAAGGATAGTTCACCTAACTATTGGACGAGGAGAGACAGCTTTGGTTTCATTTAAATAGCTGCTGTCACCAAATGCGAACCTAAGCATTCTTATCCAAATACCAAATCCAATATCTCTAAAATGTGCAGGCTACAGCCTAAATTACCCGCAGAAAAGTATCTTCATTCACAATCAACTCTTTCAAATGATGTGAACACAAGTATTTTGATATTGTTGAAAAGGCATGCAGCATGTTTGATTTGGTATGATTGTTATCACGTATACTGAGAAGTAACAATGAATGGTATTCAGACCATCTGCAACAAACAAGTGGAAGGTAACACACCTGTCATAAATTAGGCTACCATTTAGGCTAGATCCTCCTACATCTTAGGATAATCTACCACACAAATTTTCTAACATAATTAGCATATTTAACCATGAAAGGAATAACAGGCATGTAATCTATTAGCTAATGAAATAAAGAGATTAGCTTTAAAACAAACAGGAGTGATCCCAGTCAAACATTAACTTGGCACGACCTGGGTCAATTCTCATTTTCCTTTACGATAAAAAGGAATAAACTATCCCAGCTTGGAATGACACGGTTACCTCAGGAAAAGCACACATTCCTTGCAATTATAGTTGTTACTGGCCCCGAGACTACCGGAGGGAGTCCAACTTGGGATACTTGGCAGATGGCGGAAAGGGATGCTGCCTGTCTGACTGGCTAGCGATGTGTAGCTAGACGCAGTACAGCCAGTCTTGTGTGGTCCCCTTCCACAAAGTGTATCCAGAGAACATTTTCACAGTGAGGGCTAGAATCCACAACACATCTCAAAGTAGGAGTGCTGATCTAGGATCAGATCCCAACCTGTCCATATAATGTTATTTCATTATGATAGAAAAAGGTGAAACTGCCTACTTCGAGAGGCTTTGTTGATACGGGCCCAGACATCCGACCACACCAGAGCTGTAAAAAAAAAAAAAAAAAAAAAAACGCCCTTATTTTGCTAAACGTGTGTAGATGAATTACTGAAATTATGAGCCTAGCACCCAATGAAAGGTGCCCGTCCATGCAGAGAGCAAAGGGGAGACCCAGCTTCTTCTCTGTGCAGCAGCATGGTGAGATTGGAGATCTCTGAACAGGGGTGTTGACAAGCACAGCTAAGATGATGCACCCGTCAGGCCATCAGAGGGTGCATCATCACAGCTCTCTCTCATTCCACCAGCTTCTACTAAATCTCTCAACCGAACTCCAATACTGTTAATTACACAAACTGGTTCTGATGACCACAACTCCTCCAGAGGCGATCAGCTTCGAAACAAGGCAGCTGCAGATTTACAATGAAGGAAGACAACAGTGAAGCAGGCCAGAAATGTTCCCATCTTCTCGCTCACAGCCTTGGAACACTGGGAGAGACGGAGTGAGTGTGTGCGAGAGAGTCCCAAATCGTTCCCTACCCCTTCCTTTTGGCTCTACCCTCGGAGTAGATCTGAACGCCTCAGCAATATGGTGTGGGCTTTACCACTACCCTGAATATACCTATGCAGAGAGAGAGAGAGAGAGAGAGAGAGAGCAGGAGAGCTGGCAGGGAGAGTGGCTGTGGATCAGTTGGAACCAGGGAGCAGGCAGAGAAAGTGTCTTATCTTAAGGGAAAATCAAATGTAAGCGTTGTTTCAGGCCAAGCACTCAGACAAGTTTAAAGAACAGAAGAAAAAACCCTGTTTTATCTCACCACCCCTCTCTAGAAGACAACACAGAGGAACAGACCATTATCTCACCACCCCTCTCTAGAAGACAACACAGAGGAACAGACCATTATCTCGCCACCCCTCTCTAGAAGACAACACAGAGGAACAGACCATTATCTCACCACCCCTCTCTAGAAGACAACACAGAGGAACAGACCGTTATCTCGCCACCCCTCTCTAGAACACAACACAGAGGAACAGACTAGAGGTCGGCCGATTATGATTTTTCAACGGCGATACCGATTATTGGAGGTCCAAAAAAAAAAAACAATATCGATTAAAATCGGCCGATTTAAAAAAAAAAATGTATTTGTAATAATGACAATTACAACAATACTGAACACTTATTTTAACTTAATATAATACATCAATAAAATCAATTTAGCCTCAAATAAAAATGAAACGTTCAATTTGGCTTAAATAATGCAAAAACAAAGTGTTGGAGAAGAAAGTAAAAGTGCAATATGTGCCATGTAAAAAAGCATGAGAACATATGAAAGCTGGTGGTTCCTTTTAACAGAAGTCTTCAATATTCCCAAGTAAGAAGTTTTAGGTCGTAGTTATTATAGGAATTATAGGACAATTTCTCTCTATACGATTTGTATTTCATATACCTTTGCCTATAACAACATCCAATAGTCACTTTAGTATTGCCAGTGTAACAGTATAGCTTCCGTCCTTCTCCTCGCCCCTACCTGGGCTCGAACTAGGAACACATCGACAACAGCCACCCTCGAAGCAGCGTTACCCATCTCTCCACAGAGCAAGGGGAACAACCACTCCAAGTCTCAGAGCGAGTGACGCTATTAGTGCGCACCCCGCTAACTAGCTTGCCATTTCACATCACATCGTTACACCAGCCTAATCTCGGGAGTTGATGTCATAAACTTGAAGTCATAAACAGCTCAATGCTTGAAGCACAGCGACGAGCTGCTGGCAAAACCCACGAAAGTGCTGTTTGAATGAATGCTTACGAGCCTGCTGTGCTGGTGCCTACCATCGCTCAGTCAGACTGCTCTATCAAATCATAGACTTCATTGTAACATAATAACACACAGAAATACGAGCCTTTGGTCATTAATATGGTCGAATCCGGAAACTATCATCTCGAAAACAAGACGTTTATTCTTTCAGTGAAATAAGGAACCGTTCCGTATTTTATCTAACGGGTGGCATCCATAAGTCTAAATATTCCTGTTACATTGCACAACCTTCAATGTTATGTCATAATTACGTAAAATTCTGGCAAATTAGGCGGTCCAAACTGTTGCATATACACTGACTCTGCATGCAATGAACGCAAGAGAAGTGACACAATTTCACCTGGTTAATATTGCCTGCTAACCTGGATTTCTTTTAGCTAAATATGCCTTTTTAAAAATATATACTACTGTGTATTGATTTTAAGGAAGACATTGGTGTTTATGGTTAGGTACAGTCGTGCAACGATAGTGCTTTTTTAAAATCATCCCCCGTTTGGCAAAGTTGGCTGTCTTTGTTAGGAAGAAATAGTCTTCACAGAGTTTGCAACGAGACAGGTTAGCAGGCAATATTAACTAAATATGCAGGTTTAAAAATATATACTTGTGTATTGATTTTAAGAAAGGCATTGATGTTTATGGTTAGGTACACATTGGAGCAAGACAGTCCTTTTTCGCGAATACGCACCGCATCGATTATATGCACTCGTGGAGTGCAATGTAATCAGGTGGTTAGAGCATTGGACTAGTTAACTGTAAGGTTGCAAGATTGAATCCCCGAGCTGACAAGGAAAAATCTGTCATTCTGCCCATGAACAAGGCAGTTAACCCACCATTCCTAGGCCGTCATTGAAGATAAGAATGTGTTCTTAACTGACTTGCCTAGTTAAATACAGGATAAATAAAGGTGAAAAATACATAAAAAATATTTTAAAAAATTGGCCAAATCTGTGTCCAAAATTACCGATTTCCGATTGTTATAATTAAAATCGGCCATTCAGATTAAATCGGTCGAAGTCTAGAACAGACCATTATCTCACCACCCCTCTCTAGAACACAACACAGAGGAACAGACCATTATCTCACCACCCCTCTCTAGAACACCACACAGAGGAACAGACCATTATCTCACCACCCCTCTCTAGAAGACAACACAGAGGAACAGACCATTATCTCACCACCGTAAACAGGTATGCCAAACATCATGTTTGTTACGATAACGACCATAAAAAGTTGGCTATATGGCACAAACCCATCCGGAGCCAGACTAGTTGTTGTATATTAACCTGGTTCTAGAACTGTATTCAACAGAGTTGTTGTATATTAACCTGGTTCCAGAACTGTATTCAACAGAGTTGTTGTATATTAACCTGGTTCTAGATCTGTATTCAACAGAGTTGTTGTATATTAACCTGGTTCTAGAACTGTATTCAACAGAGTTGTTGTATATTAACCTGGTTCTAGAACTGTATTCAACAGAGTTGTTGTATATTAACCTGGTTCTAGAACTGTATTCAACAGAGTTGTTGTATATTAACCTGGTTCCAGAACTGTATTCAACAGAGTTGTTGTATATTAACCTGGTTCTAGATCTGGATTCAACAGAGTTGTTGTATATTAACCTGGTTCTAGATCTGGATTCAACAGAGTTGTTGTATATTAACCTGGTTCTAGATCTGGATTCAACAGAGTTGTTGTATATTAACCTGGTTCTAGAACTGTATTCAACAGAGTTGTTGTATATTAACCTGGTTCTAGATCTGTATTCAACAGAGTTGTTGTATATTAACCTGGTTCTAGATCTGTATTCAACAGAGTTGTTGTATATTAACCTGGTTCTAGATCTGTATTCAACAGAGTTGTTGTATATTAACCTGGTTCCAGAACTGTATTCAACAGAGTTGTTGTATATTAACCTGGTTCCAGAACTGTATTCAACAGAGTTGTTGTATATTAGTGTACATGTATGATACGTTTCTACACTGTGTTCTATTACTCATGTGGTGCACCTTTTGAAAGATAATCTATTTCAGTCGTCCGTCTGTGTGGGCTACAAGGCATTCCAGATTTAACATCACAGCAGATCATGTTGCGAGTGGCCCCTAGACTTTCGCCTCTCACGTTATGACTGCTGATGAGCCACTCGTCTTGACTGTTCCTTTGAAGGCATGATTTAGCATAATGTGGAGTGCGCTCCAATGACACAGTACACATAGATGATAGAGCTGGGAATTACCAGGGACCTCACGATCCTGTATTATCTTGATACTTCGGTGTCGATATGATATGTATTGCAACTCGATATTGCGATTTGATGTTCCAAACATATAGCTCACTATATGTCTGCTGCAGAGGGACAAGAGAGAGCCATGAGAAAATTAGTTTTGATCAGTCATGAAAATAAAAGTACTGAAAAATATGGTAGCGACTTACTATTTAAAAAGAAGATAGAGAACAAGCTCGAGGATGAAAAATACCAGAGTTTTGGCACAGGTACAGCCGACTAGCGCTAGTCGACAAAACGCAACTTTACAAATCGATACCTGGAGTCAAAATATCTATATAATACCCTCCAAAAACAATATTGAAATATGAAACAGTATCAATGCCCCCCCCCCCCCCCCCCCCCTTCACTAATAGCTAAAAGTAAAACTTTGCTGTGGTAGAGAGTGAGAGAGGAAAGAGAAGCTGATGTTTTGTTGGGGGCAGCTAAATGTAAGCTAAATATCGCCCCCTATCAGGTACAATGACATACTGCACTTGGAGTATGTGCCTTCAACACATATATATATATATATATATATATATATATATATATATATATACATATATACACATACATACACACATACATACATACATACATACATACATACATACATACATATATATATATTTTTTTTATTTTTTTTTTATTTAACTAGGCAAGTCAGTTAATAACAAATTCTTATTTACAATGACGGCCTACCCCGGACGACGCTGGGCCGATTGTGCGCTGCCCTATGCGACTCCCAATCATGGCCGGATGTGATTCAGCCTGGATTCTAATCAGGGACTGTGTTGCCTATTGCACCGATGTGCCACTCGGGAGCCCTAACATAGACCTCTATGGCCCTAGTCAAATTCCTTACAAATGTGTTCTTTCCTTCCTTATGTAATCTCTTATCTGATTGGATAGGTCAGTGAGAGCGATACTTCCAATATGTTGATTTTACCTATCATGTGAGATCAGTAATTAAGCTACCTCAATGAAGTGAGGAATGAAGGATGCATTTTTATTCAAACAAGGCCTATGTCTAACAGTGACCACTTCCTCTGGAGAAAAATATATTGTAAAAGATAGAAGATTACTAACTCTCTCTTGCCCTGCAGTGTCCCAGATGAGAAATTTGTGAAGCTCATTTTGATACTGCACCGTCTTTGTCATGAAGGATGCCCTGGAAAACAAAAATACAACCATACAATGCGAGTCACATTTCAAAATAATGTTAACATGGTTTAATACAGTGTTTCCCAACTCCAGTCCTTGACTTCCCCCAACAGCACATGTTGTAGCCCCAGACAAATATACAGTACCTGATTCAACTCAAGAGGGCCTGATGATAAGTTGACAAGTTGAATAAGGAGTTCTTGTCCGGGGCTACATTCAAAATTTGTACTGTTGGGGGTACTCGGGGACCGGAGTTGGGAACCACTAGTTTATTACACTGAACAAAAATATAAAATGCAACATGTAAAGTGTTGATGCCATGTTTCATGAGCTGAAATAAAATTGTACATATGCACAAGAAGCTTATTTCTCGCAAATGTTATGCACAAATTTGTTTACATCCCTGTTAGTGAGCATTTCTCGTTTGTCAAGATAATCCATCCACCTGACCAGTGTGGTATATCAAGAAGCTGATTAAACAGCATGATCATTACACAAGTGCACCATACAACACAATGCCACAGATGTCTCAAGTTGAGTGTGCAATTGGCATGCTGACTGCAGGAATGTCCACCACAGATGCTGCCAGAGAATGTAATGTCCATTTCTCTACCATAAGCCACCTCCGACATAATTTTAAAGAATTTGGCAGTACGTCCTACCAGCCTCATAACCGCAGACCACGTGTAACCACGACAGCTCAGGACCTCCACATCCGGCTTCTTCACCTGCGGGATCATCGGAGACCAGCCACCCAGACAACTGATGAAACTGTGGGATTGCACAATGTAATAATTTCTGCACAAACTGTCAGAAACCGCCTCAGGGAAGCTCATCTGTGTGCTCATCATCCTCACCAAGGTCATGACCTGACTGCAGTTCAGCGTCGTAACCAACTTTAGTGGGCAAAAGCTCACCTTCGAAGGGTCACTGGCACGCTGGAGAACTGTGCTCTTCAAGGATGAATCCTGGTTTCAACTATATGGGGCAGATGGCAGACAGCATGTATAGCGTTGTGTGGGCGAGAGGTATGGTTGGCGGTGGGGTTATGGTATGGGCAGGCGTAAGCTATGAGCAACGAACACAATTGCATTTTATCGATGGCGATTTGAATGCACAGAGATACCGTGATGAGATCCTGAGGCCCATTGTCGTGCAATTCATCCGCCGTCATCACCTCATGTTTCGCATGATAATACACGTTGAACATGTTTGGGATGCTCTGGATCGAAGTGTTTGACAGTGTTCCAGTTTCCACCAATATCCAGCAACTTTGCACATCCATTGAAGAGGAGTGGGACAACATTCCACAGGCCACAATCAACAGCCTGATAAACTCTATGCGAAGGAAATGTGTCATGCTGCACGAGGTAAACGATGGTCACACCTGATACTAACTGGTTTTCTGATCCACACCCCTATCTTTTTTTAAAGATATCTGTGACCAACAGATGCATATGAGTATTCCCAGTTATGTGTAATCCATAGATTAGGGCCTTGATTTATTTATTTCAATTGAATGATTTCCTTATGAACTGTAAATCAGTAAGATCGTTGAAATTGTTGCATTTATATTTTTGTTGAGTGTACAATAAGGCTCACCCTTTTACCACATTACAAAAATAAGTACAGAAGTGATACATTGATTAGCTTGTGATAAAATGATTAGCCTGGTCCCAGATCTGTTTGTGCGATCATGTCAACTCCTTGCCTCTCACTGTCATGAGTTGACATGATAGCAGAAACAGATCTGGGGCCAGGCTATAAATGAATTAGACTGGGATGACATCACTCCCAGTAAATCCCAATATGTGCATGCATTTTTCTAAATGTATTACTCAATGCATTGGCAGGCAGTACAGTAAGGGGCAGGTTAGAGATACGAGCCAGCAACCGGAGAGTTGCCAGTTCAAATCCCGGATCCGCTGGAAAAATCTGGCGGGAAGTGAGCTGGCAACCAGAGGGTTGCTGGAATCAAATCCTACATGCCATTGCACTTAACTTCCCACAACAGCTCACTGGGCACCCAGTGTGGCAGCCCCCCCCCCCCCCCCCCCCACCTCTTCAAAACCTGTGTATGTACTGTATGTGTTTATTTTTTCCGGAGCGGTTGGGTTTAAAAGAGTAAGTCAAATTTCAGTTGGACCTTGTAGGATAGGAAATCATCTTTCCAGAATATTTAGTGGGTGAAGGACTATAACACTTACCCAATAGTTGGATTAATGTTGGGGTCAAAGTTGTCCTCCACAAACCTCCAAACAATGCTTGACTTTCCAACCCCAGTGTCCTGAAGAATCACAAGGGAAGGAGTTTAGTGAATGTTAGAATTCATCCATACTCGGTTACTGCCAAGACCACACAGACCATTAACTCATCTCAGGATAACATCAATATGTGAAGAGAATACCCCATTGGTTCAAGAAGAAGAAATATTCCTACTACTATGATGCAAATATTTCGCAACACTTGTGCAATACATACACATGTAATGTTTATCAACGTTAGCCTGGACGACTAATCTATTACTGATGAGTAAAATAGAGTCATGTCATTTAAATATTAGCTAACTGACTAAACTCCACGGCCAAGGGAGTTTCTGACGAACTGGTCTCTGCCCCACTCCGTTGGTGGAGTTCATCAGAAACTTGCTTCGCCATGGAGGGGAGTTCAGCCAGCTACATATTAGGTAGTGCGGTGCAGAAAACGTTTAGCAGCATTGCTGTGGCGTCTGTCACTTGACATACTGCAATCTGAATTAACAGATAGTTAGATGAATACAAATCAGATTGTCTTACCCCAAGAAGGCAAACCTTTAACTCTCTCAGCGTCATATCGATCTCCGAATTAATAGAACGTTTATGAACATTCCAACCACTTAACCGATCGCTACCTAGCTAGATGTTTCAGTTGACAAGATTTTTAGCAAATAACCTCTCTTTTCATCAAAGACCTATATTCAAATCCCAAACAGATGGACGAGAAGCAAAGAAAAAATGACCTTCTCAAACTCAGAACTTTAAAAATCACTAATATAATTTGCCATATTATGATTACTGTAGGTGGAAAGCTACAAAATAAGGCGCAGACTCCATCTTGAACTACGGTCCAATGTCGTGTCACGTGACACTCCGTAGTTATTTTTAGTTTAGAAATGTATGTAGCCAACACGCTCTCTTTATGTTCGTTTCAATAATACCAACGTATATCTCCTACATATTTAACTACATTATTGTTTACATTATTATTATTTTAAACTTGAAAAACAAAATCAGGAAGTACTTTCAGGAAGTAGTATTGGCTACGTTGATTGTAAGCCATAGAGATAGATAGGTGACTCGTCTTCGTAACTGTGACAAACTGGCCAGCTGTGGAGTTTCTAAACCCAGAGGCGCAACATCGCGATATTTCCAGAAACGCTTGCCAAACAGACAAGGCTGGGGTTTGAGAAGTGAAAAATGATACCTTAGTTGTTCATTTTCTTAAAATCTATTGGCAAAACCTAGATTTGGCCAATGTCTTAAGTAGTTGAAAGGCTTATTACTCCAACCTTGTGAAATTACTTTGTATCGAAGGAGTGACTTTGATTTGACAGCCTGCACATGCGCACTGTTAGCAAGCCAATATTGCCATGCCATTGCCTACAAGTGTGATTGGGGATTTCTATTGGAGAAGTAGTTTTAGCCTATCTTCAAAGGCTGCAGTCCAAATTCAAAGTAGACAATCCTCGACCCTAAACCCTTAAATAACATTTTACATCGTCACACCCGGGGCGGCAGGTAGCCTAGTGGTTAGAGCGTTGGGCCAGTAATTGAAAGGCTGTTCAATCAAATCCCAAAGCTGACAAGGTAAAAAAAAATTAAAAATGTTCTGCCCCTGAACAAGGCAGTTAACCCACTGTTCCCCGGTAGGCAGTCATTGTAAATAAAAATGTGTTCTTAACTGACTCTCCGAGTTATATGAAAGTTAAATAAATAAAATGTTTTACCTTAAATGTCCCTTGCCCAAGCGAGGGAGAGTGATGATCGGAGAGGCAACATCCTTGGTGGAAATCTTGAAATTGAGCTTAAAAACAACCAACCTAAAGCTATTAATGTACCTAGCTAGTTAGCAGTCAAGTAGCTAGCTACAGTTACTCATAGCTGGCTAGCTAGTTTTATAGTTTGGTAATTTATTCCAATACATTTCAGAATTCCCCAAAATATGTTTATGAAGCTAGCTACGGTTTATAGGCTTCTCACTACAAGACTAAGCCAATTTGCCAACGCAAAAATCTATGTCATATACATTTTTTTTTAGCAAGCTAGTGTCATAATTTTGTCTGACATGTCCGTGTTGATTCATTTTCACACTGTGTGGCCTCCGGAGTATGACTCGTGACTACAATTTGCATTGAATTGTGGGTCATATCAACCCCACAAGTGATCAAAGTTCTTCACTCGCTCCCTTGAGCTAAAACGAGGGTGAGGGGATAACGTTAGTGAATTGGACCTTCACTTAAGATGGCAATCAAAGTGGCTAGTGTGAGGGCAGAGGAGATAAACAAAAAAAAATGTTGTTTGGACTGCAGCTATACTGTCTTTGTTAAAATGGTGGAAGCCCTCACGGGCATTGCCCCTGCTACGATAGTATTCTGGCCACTAGAGGCCTCTATCAATCTCTATGGTGACAGCCCAAACAATCGATCACCGAGCATATAATCAAGATGGCAGGTATGTGGCTAGCTATGATAATAACGTTTATTCGAGACTTTAACGAAATCGTGTTTGTCCAAATACTGTTTAGGGTGTCTTGTGAAAAGTAGCCTACATTGACACAATTTCTAGATTTGTGTGTTTTCAAGCAATAAGGATAGCTAGCTATCGTTACATGGGCAGCAAGCTGTGTTTTCAAGCGAAAGGGATATCTTAGCTAGCAAGTTCTAGTGTTTTATATCTGCTTGTTGACAACACGAACACTGCACATGTTTCTAGGTATGGGTTGTAGCTATAATGTATTGTGTGTTAGGTCAATTTAAAATGTCATGTTAGTTAAATATGTCAGGTCGACTTGCTTTCATGCCTAAACTACTGTATCTTGCTAGCTAGCTTGCTAGCCTCTACATCGATATCTTGGCATTCCAAATCCATCTTAAAACAATGGTATGCAGCAAGCAAGCTACCTTGTGATTTGGCAACCGTATATAACTTTCCAGTACTAGCGCAAATTAGGTACGTGGCTCATGTTAGTTAGTTATTTTCATTGGCTGAAACAGCATGCGTTAAATTGTTATGGGAAAGGTTTGTTTTTGAGTTGGAGGAACATTTCCTAGTTCTGGGTTTTATTAACATTGGCTGGCCACTGCTCTCTTGGTTTTACTTGTTACCACTGGATTAGGCTAAATGCCCCACTAGCCAGCAGATCCGAACCGCTTGTTTACAGCTGTACTAGGGTCAGACAGCATTCCTGTGTGTATTGAGGGGTCCGATTAATCACGCCCTTGAATATGATTTGGAACCTGGCTGCCTCCCAGCTGTGATCCAGGTGCCCCTCTCTGTCCGACAGCGAAGTTGGCTCAAAACAAATGTGAGGTTGTATTAAAAATGTAATCTCAAATGTAATTATTTATAGTTATACAATTGCTGACATGTAGTCACTTGAGGATACAAGCTCAAGTACACAGTACAAATAAGATAATTATGAAACCATGAAATATTTTTCCAATTCAACAAAACTGTATGAATACGGCTTGAAATTACTTATGCTTTGTAAATATTGTTTAATCAAACTATAAAATGACTAATATTTTACCTTAACTGTAAAATACATATTTGTATGCTTAGTGTTAGAGAAAATGTGCATATTTTCTAAAGGTCTCTCTTGTTCAAAACATCTGCCCCCATCACTGTGAACATATCACAGAGCTATAGTTTGGCTTCCTAAACTCATTAGGATCTCACCTTTAATCTTGTTTAAAATCTGAATTATTTTAGACAAATGGCTATAAATCAAGCTCTGAATGTGCTACAGTGATGAAACCAGTCTCTCCTGCTGAGTTACGATGTAAGGATTGCAGGGAACTCAGTGGCTGTGACGTAGGGTTCAAGTGTTTTCAGATTTGACATCCTATGTCACACAGGCCAGAACAAGAATAGACTAACGAGTTTCAGATCAAAGGTCTTTGTTTCTGGCCATTTTGAGCCTGTAATCGAACTCACAAATGCTGATGCTCCAGATACTCAACTAGTCTAAAGAAAGACAGTTGTATTCCTTCTTTAATCAGAACAACCGTTTTCAGCTGTGCTAACATAATTGCTAAATGGTTTTCTAATGATCAATTAGCTCTTTAAAATGATAAACTTGGGTTAGCTAACACAACATGCCATTGGAAAACAGGAGTGATGGTTGCTGATAATGGGCCTCTTGTAGATATTACATAAATGTTTTGTTGTTGCCGTTTCCAGCTACAATAGTCATTTACAACATTAACAATGTCTACACTGTATTTCTGATCAATTTTATGATCATCTTTTGAAAGGTAGTGTACATATTGGTTGTTTAGCTCCAGGACACTCACAAGACCAGTCTGAATGTAGCTGGGTACCAGTTTTTTTTAAAAATTATAAAAGTACAGTGCTTTCGGATAGTATTCAGACCCCTTGACTTTTCCCCTCCCATTTCCTACATTACAGCCTTATTCTAAAATGGATTACATTTGATTTTTTTCCTCATAATCTACAAACAACCCATGACAAAGCAAAACCAGGGTTTTAGAAATGTATAAAAAAAATACTTTGTACTTTGTTGAAGCAGCTTTGGGAGTGATTACAGCCTCAAATCTTCTGGTGCACGATATGGCGTGGAAAACATACCTCAATCCAAGGATGAGAAATGCGTTGTACTCCGAATTTTCCCATTATGTCAACTGTTACAGACAAGATTGAATGACTGCAATTTTTTTTGCTAGCTTGCCCCTTTTCTCTCTTACGTAACATAGTAACAGTTGATGTATTTGCTAATCCCCAGGTCGTTGTATAGCTAGCATTTGGCTGACGGTATTAATGATTTTATGTTTGTAAAATCTGTCCTCATCGCCATTCCATTTTGCAGGTCTGTCTTTATATTTTGAAGATAGCCATGATGATTTGGATGACTGTGAGTATTTCCCCCTCACCAATATGTTTCAAATGCCATGTTGAATTCTTGTGAAGTTCATGTAGAAAGATTTACTGAGGCACATACAATGCAGGATTTTACTGACACCTTCCAAAGTGTGGTGAGGGAAGCCTGTAGTTTCTGGTTGACCGTGTTGGTCCACATGAAATGTAAGGCTGTTACATTTTACATTGACATTGTAGTCATTTAGCAGATGCTGTTATCCACAGCCACTTACAGGAACAATTACGGTTAAGTGCCTTGCTCAAGGGCACATCAACATTGTTTTCTTCACTTAGTCAGCTCGGGGATTCAAACCAGCGACCTTTCGGTTACTGGCCCAACGCTCTTTACCGCTAGGCTACCCCCTAACTTTGTGTCAGATCCCGCCCCCTCTGGGTTCAGGCAAGCTATTATTACCAATATCCCACTATCCCTCTTGTCATAGGCTACTCATTTTGTAACTGATACAGGCAGTGCAATAGCTGTCACTTTTTCACTTTGCTTACTATGTATATTGAGGTTAAATGTGGTGTCTTACTACTTGCGCCAGGGTTAACCCAAAGCACACTTATATCAACATTATAATTCTAACACTGAGCCTAATCTGACAGCAGTGGTTCCTTGTCCAGGTGAAAGTGCTTACTTGCAGTGCATTCGGAAAGTATTCAGACCCCTTGACTTTTTCCACATGTTGTTACATTACAGCCTTATTCTAAAATTGATGACATACATTTAAAAAACATCTATCAACACACAAAACCCCATAATGATGAAGCAAAAACAGTTTTTTAGAATTTTTTTGCAAATGTATAAAAAAATAACCTGGAAATATCACATTTACATAAGTATTCAGATCATTTACTCAATATTTTGTTAAAGCACATTTGACAGCGATTACAGCTGAGATTCTTCTTGGTTATGATGCTACAAGCTTGGCATACCTGTATTTGGTAGTTTCTCCCATTTTTCACTGCAGATCCTCTCATGCTCTGTCAGGTTGGATGGGGAGCGTCGCTGCACAGCTATTTTCAGGTCTCTCCAGAGATCTTTGATCGGGTTCAAATCTGGGTTCTGGCTGGACCACTCAAAAGACATTCAGAGACTTGTCCCGAAGCCACTCCTGCGTTGTCTTGGCTGTGTCATTAGGGTTGTTGTCCTGTTGGAGGGTGAACCTTTGCCCCAGTCTGAGGTCCTGAGTGCTCTGGAGCAGGTTTTCATCAAGGATCCCTCTGTACTTTGTTCTCTTCATCTTTCCCTCGATCCTGACTAGTCTTCCAGGGCCTGCAGCTGACAAACATCCCCACAGCATGCTGCCACCACCATGCTTCCCCCGTAGGGATGGTGCCAGGTTTCCTCCAGACGTGACGCTTGGCATTCAGGCCAAAGACTTCAATCTAGGTTTCATCAGACCAGAGAATCTTGTTTTAGGCAAACTCCAAGCGGGCTGTCATGTGCCTTTTACCGAGGAGTTGCTTCGGTCTGGCCACTCTACCATAAAGGAATGATTGGTGGAGGGCTGCAGAGATGGTTGTCCTTCTGGAAGGTTCTCCAATCTCCACAGAGGAACTCTGGAGCTCTGTCAGTGGTCATCGGGTTCTTGGTCACCTTCCTGACCAAGGCCCTTCTCCCCCGATTGCTCCGTTTGGCCGGGTGGCCAGTTCTAGGAAGAGTCTTGGTGGTTCTCTTCCATTTAAGAATGATGGAGGCTGCTGTGTTCTTGGGGACCTTCAATGTTGCAGAAATGTTTTTTGGGTATCCTTCCCCAGCGTTGTGCCTCGACACAATCCTGTGTGGGAGCTCCACGAACAATTCCTTCAACCTCATGGCTTGTTTTTTGCTCTGACATGCGCTATCAACTGTGGGACCTTTTATATAGACAGGTGTGTGCCTTTTCCAAATCATGTCCAATCAATTGAATTTACCACAGGTGAACTCCAATTAAGTTGTAGAATCATCTCAAGGATGATCAATGGAAACAGGACGCACCTGAGCTTAATTTCGAGTCTCTTTGCAAAGGGTCTGAATACTTATGTAAATAAGATATCATACATTTGCAAAAAATTCTAAAAACCTGTTTTTGCTTTGTCGTTATGGGGTATTGTGTGTAGTTTGATGAGAAAAACATTTTATTTAATCAATTTTAGAATAAGGCTGAAATGTAACAAAGTGGAAAAAGTCACTTTCCCGTACTGCACCGTACCTTGTCTCCACACTCACTCACCTCAGCGTGAACCAAACATGTTTGTGAAGTTGTCATTTTTTTTTCTTTCCCGGAAAGTTGGGTTTGATGACTACGGATCAGAGTGCGACGGGATTCGGATCACAGCTTTTCTGGATGCAGGGCGGGACAATCTCACCCCCTTGGGGAGACTAGAGAAATACGCTTTCAGCGAAAATGTCTTCAACAGGTAGGAACGAAAATGATGATGCACTTGCAAACATGGCACAGGGAAGCAAAAGTTTAGACATAATGTGATGCTCATGATGACTGCCATTTGTTTTTTTCCAATGTATGACCACAGTACACATTGTGGATTTAAAAGTTCTGGTTCTTGTGAATTCGCCAAACCTGGGCTCATGGCATGGCATGGCTGTAATATAACAAATGTTGGGCATCAGTGAATGGGTTGAGTGTAGGCTGGGCATTCCATACTACCAGGTCTTTTCACCCTGTGCTTCAAGACATGAACTCACGAGGCGCCACGATTGTTAGGACAGGCATGGTTTGACCTATTATTTTCTGATTTGGTCTCTTCTTGCTTTCTGCTCAATCAACGATAAAAGCCTGCCTGATGCCCTCAGTGGTTTTAAAGACGTTAGCATGCACATCACCTCTCCAAACACCTCCATTGCCCCCCAGTTGAACTCCACTCATGGGAATTAATTTTTCATGGTCTGCTTGTTGAGTACAAGTCCTCATTGGGGTGATTTCCAAGTGCATGTGTGTAATTTTCTCGTCAGCTACGGGCCGGTAGCGCTGTGTTGTGCTACTTGGGCTAGATGTTGGCACAGGCACTAACTTGGGGCTTGTGTTGCTTTCTAGGCAGATCGTGGCACGCGGGTTGCTTGATGTGCTTCGAGAGTTCAGTGACAATGAGAATGACTTTATCAGTGTCATGGAGACAGTTGCCCGAATGTCTGAAGATGGAGGTAGATGTTGTTTGTTTTTATCTGTCTCATATTATTTGACAAATCTGTCAATTGTTTGTGATGTTGGGGTCAATTCCATTTTTAATTCCTGTCACTTGAATTGGACATGGAAGGTTAACGATCCACTGGAGTAAAATTGAGTAAATTAATTGACTAACTTTTACATGCAATTAACCCCAAATAAAAATGTATTGTTTTGTTAGAACTTGTTTTTGTACGCATGTTTGTGACCATCTCCCTATGTGTGTGTCTGCGTCCTCTTTGTGTGTGTCCTCAGAGCCCACAGTGCGCGCTGAGCTGATGGAGCAGGTGCCCAACATCGCAATGTTCCTACACGAGAGCCAGCCCAACTTCCCAGCAGCCTTCTCCAGATATCTGGTGCCCATCGTGGTTCATTATCTCACAGACCCCAATAACCAGGTAGGAACACATAGGACTCCCAACAGACCACAACAAAACCGTGACATTATCTTAAGCAATTGTGATTACTGACACCCCTTGCTTGTCATTTGTGCCTATGAATTGTAAATGTTAATTGTTATTGGAAATTCAACGAGCTCGTAATACATTAAACACATTCTAGGAAAAAAGGCTACCATAGTGAACTGAACAGAACACGTGCAGCGCACAATCAGTGTGCATTTCCAGGCTAAGTAAACACTATATATTGTATAGCATATTTTGAAGTAAAGCCGTCAGTACTTACAGAGATGGTATTTTTCCCCAGGTCAGGAAGACCAGTCAGGCGGCCCTGTTGGTGCTGTTAGAGCAGGGCCTCATCTGCAAAGGCGACATGGAGACCAAGGTGTGTCCTGTTCTACTGGACCTCACCGAGCCCAGCAGCGACGACGACTACAAGATAGAGGCCGTCGCGGTAATATGACTTTGGCTTTGGGTTTATTGATGATTCAAGCTCACATTTAGTTACGTTTCAGCCTTATTCTAAAATTGATTTTTTTTTAAAGCCTCATCAATCTACACACAATACCCCATAATGACTAAATGAAAACAGATACCTTATTTACATAAGTATTCAGACCCTGAGATGTTTCAACAACTTGATTGGAGTACACATGTGGTAAATTAAATTGATTGTACATGATTTGGAAAGGCACACACCTGTCTATATAAGGTCCCACAGTTGACAGTGGATGTCAGAGCAAAAACCAAGCCATGAGGTCAAAACAATTGTCCGTAGAGCTCCGAGGCAGGATTGTATCGATTGACAAATCTGGGGAAGGGTACCAAAAAATACCTGCAGCATTGAAGGTCCCCAAGAACAAAATGGCCTCCATCATTGTTAAATGGAAGAAGTTTGGAACCACCAATACTCTTCCTAGAGCTGGCCACCTGGCCAAACTGAGCAATTGGGGAAGAAGGGCCTTGGTCAGGGAGGTGACCAAGAACCTGATGGTCACTCTGACAGAGTGCCAGAGTTCCTCTGTGGAGATTGGAGAAACTTCCAGAAGGACAACCATCTCTGCAGCACTCCAACAATCAGACCTTTACGGTAGAGTGGCCAGACCGAAGCCACTCCTCAGTAAAAGGCACATGACAGCCCGCTTGGAGTTTGCCTAAAGGACCCTCAGACCATGAGAAACAAGATTCTCTGGTCAAACAAAACCGAGATTGAACTCTTTGGCCTGAATGCCAAGCGGCATGTCTGGAGGAAACCTGGCACCATCTCTACGGTGATGCATGGTGGTGGAAACATCATGCTGTGGGGGTGTTTTTCAGTGGTAGGGACTGGGAGACTTGTCAGGATCGAGGGAAAAATGAATGGAACAAAGTACAGAGAGATCCTTGATAAAAACCTGCTCCAGAGCACTCAGAACCTCAGACTGGGGGCGAAGGTTCACCTTCCAACAGGACAACGACCCTAAGCACAGCCAAGACAACGCAGGAGTGGCTTTGGGACAAGTCTCTGAATGTCTTTGAGTGGCCCAGCCAGATCTCTGATTTTAACCCCATCAAACATCTCTGGAGAGACCTGAAAATAGCTGTGCAGCGACGCACCCCATCCAACATGACAGAGCTTGAGAGGATCTGCAGAGAACAATGGGAGAAACTCACATACAGGTGTGCCAAGCTTGTGGCGTCATACCCCAGAAGACTTGAGGCTGTAATCACTCCGAAAGGGGCTTCAACAAAGTACAGAGTAAATGATCTGAATACTTATGTGATATTTATGGGTTTCATTTTGAATAAATATGCACAAAAAAACAAACATTTGCTTTGCTATTGTGAAAAAAAAACAATAAAATCATTTTTAGAATAAAGCTGTAACGTAACAAAATGTGGGGGAAAAAGGCAAGGGGTCTGAATACTTCCCGAAAGCACTGTATAGATCACAGAGACATACAGGACACAGATGCAAGAGTAGTGGTTCTGAGGCATTCTACCAAAAACACGTCAGACAAAGATGATATCGGCTAAGACTGATCCCTGGATGGGAATAATGAGGATATTGGCTAAGACTGATCCCTGGATGGGAATAATGAGGATATCGGCTCAGACTGATCCCTGGATGGGAATAATGAGGATGGTTGTTAGTGGACCCTAGCCACAATATTGAAGTCAATATGAGATGCAGCTTCAGAGGAATTTGCAGTGGGTAGACAAGTCAGCATAAATGCAAGGTCACTACCACCAGTACTGTGTTTATAAAAAGGGTTTATTTTTGTAACCTTGATGATGCTTTCTCTAATACGGTTAGCTGTGGAATGGTAAGGCTGTGTGGAATGCCCAGCTGAATCCTCCACCAAGTCCAACAGTGCTGTTTGAGAATCAAGCACTGTGCTTCCTTTGTGCTCTGATCCATGTGGAGGTGTAAGGGTGCCCCTAGACGCAGATCTTGGGTCAGTTTAGCATTTTCCCCAGCAAACATTTTTTAAGATTGGGGGAGGGGAAGCTGATCCCAAATCTGTACTCTGGAGCCCCTGTGGATTCCGTTAGAATTACATTGATTGTGATCCTCTCTCCCTGCTCTGTAGATCATGTGTAAGCTGGTAACCATGCTGAGCAAAGAGACCGTGGAGCAGCTGTTGCAGCGTTTCTGTGAGTTGTGCAGCGACGCCAGGCTCTTCCAAGTCCGCAAGGTAAACTCAAACACACAGTTCTCCGGATCCAACTAGAGCGCAGTTTTGACAATAAACATGACACACTGTTTATGGTAGTCGCTCAAGTATTGTGTTTCCCATCTTGAATCTTCCAAAATGTTCACAAACTGAATGAATGCAGTGTGTTTTGTGATTCAGTATGACGGCCTAAACTATCTGTTTGGAATTGCAATCCCCTTGGGAACTTAGTGCCAGTTGGGGAGGGGTATTTATTTTGGAGATTTTCCTGAGCTTGTAATGACTGTAATGTGCCTTGGTGTGTCCCAATGTTGCCCCTTATTATTCAGAACCAACCGTATTAAGTCTATAAGGCCGACATGGGTAAATACGTTTTGGAATAAAGGTTTTTTGTTGTTTTTTTTCTCCAGTTTTACTGAACAAGCCAGTTTGAACAGGTTTTTGACACTGTTTTCCTTCAGGTGTGTGCAGCCAATTTCGGAGAGTTCTGTTCCATTGTGGGCCGGGATGCCACAGAGAAACTACTGGTGAGTCACTAGGATGTTGCTTTATTTCATCCTCACACTCAAAAATAGAGTATCAATCTATCAATCTGTCAATCAATCAAATAAATGTACAGTGCCTTGCGAAAGTATTCGGCCCCCTTGAACTTTGCGACCTTTTGCCACATTTCAGGCTTCAAACATAAAGATATAAAACTGTATTTTTTTTGTGAAGAATCAACAACAAGTGGGACACAATCATGAAGTGGAACGACATTTATTGGATATTTCAAACTTTTTTAACAAATCAAAAACTGAAAAATTGGGCGTGCAAAATTATTCAGCCCCCTTAAGTTAATACTTTGTAGCGCCATCTTTTGCTGCGATTACAGCTGTAAGTCGCTTGGGGTATGTCTCTATCAGTTTTGCACATCGAGAGACTGAATTTTTTTCCCATTCCTCCTTGCAAAACAGCTCGAGCTCAGTGAGGTTGGATGGAGAGCATTTGTGAACAGCAGTTTTCAGTTCTTTCCACAGATTCTCGATTGGATTCAGGTCTGGACTTTGACTTGGCCATTCTAACACCTGGATATGTTTATTATTGAACCATTCCATTGTAGATTTTGCTTTATGTTTTGGATCATTGTCTTGTTGGAAGACAAATCTCCGTCCCAGTCTCAGGTCTTTTGCAGACTCCATCAGGTTTTCTTCCAGAATGGTCCTGTATTTGGCTCCATCCATCTTCCCATCAATTTTAACCATCTTCCCTGTCCCTGCTGAAGAAAAGCGGGCCCAAACCATGATGCTGCCACCACCATGTTTGACAGTGGGGATGGTGTGTTCAGGGTGATGAGCTGTGTTGCTTTTATGCCAAACATAACATTTTGCATTGTTGCCAAAAAGTTACATTTTGGTTTCATCTGACCAGAGCACCTTCTTCCACATGTTTGGTGTGTCTCCCAGGTGGCTTGTGGCAAACTTTAAACAACACTTTTTATGGATATCTTTAAGAAATGGCTTTCTTCTTGCCACTCTTCCATAAAGGCCAGATTTGTGCAATTTATGACTGATTGTTGTTGTTGTAATTTTGCACGCCCAATTTTTCAGTTTTTGATTTGTTAAAAAAGTTTGAAATATCCAATAAATGTTGTTCCACTTCATGATTGTGTCCCACTTGTTGTTGATTCTTCACAAAAAAATACAGTTTTATATCTTTATGTTTGAAGCCTGAAATGTGGCAAAAGGTCGCAGAGTTCAAGGGGGCCGAATACTTTCGCAAGGCACTGTATTTATAAAGCCCACAGCTCACAGAGTGCTGTACAGAATCCCAGCCTAAAACCCCAAACAGAAAGTAATGCAGGTGTAGAAGCACAGTACCAGTCAAAAGTTTGGACACCTACTCATTCAAGGGTTTTTCTTTACTTTTACTATTTTCTACATTGTAGAATAATAGTGAAGACATCAAAACTATGAAATAACACGTGGAATCCTGTAGTAACCAAAAAGTGTTAAACAAATCAAAATATATTTGAGATTCTTCTAAGAAACCACCTTTTGCCTTGATGACAGCTTTGCACACTCTGTCACAAGTTTCCAATATCCTCGCCCACGTGGACATTATGTAAGAGTAATGTAATCAAATCAAATGTATTTGTCACATACACATGGTTAGCAGGTGTTAATGCGAGTGTAGCGAAATGCTTGTGCTTCTAGTTCTGACAATGCAGTAATAACCAACGAGTAATCTAACCTAACAATTCCAAAACTACTACCTTATACGCACAAGTGTAAATAATATGTACATAAAAATATATGAATGAGTGATGGTACAGAACGGCATAGGCAAGATGCAGTAGATGGTATCGAGTACAGTATATACATATGAGATGAGTAATGTAGGGTATGTAAACAAAGTGGCATAGTTTTAAAGTGGCTAGTGATGCATGTATTACATAAAGATGCAGTACATGATATAGGGTACAGTATATACATATACATATGAGATGAGTAATGTAGGGTATGTAAACATTATATTAAGTAGCATTGTTTAAAGTGGCTAGTGATATATTTTACATCAATTTCCATCAATTCCCATTATAAAAGTGGCCGGAGTTGAGTCAGTGTGTTGGCAGCAGCCACTCAATGTTAGTGGTGGCTGTTTAACAGTCTGATGGCCTTGAGATAGAAGCTGTTTTTCAGTCTCTCGGTCCCTGCTTTAATGCACCTGTACTGACCTCGCCTTCTGGATGATAGCGGGGTGAACAGGCAGTGGCTCGGGTGGTTGTTGTCCTTGATGATCTATGTATATGCCAATTATTTTATGGTCCTACTGCATTCTGTCCCGTATCAACACTTTTCAAACTTTTGGTGCCAGCGAGAATGACATAAGAAAGTAGTCAAGGTGACTAGCCTAATGGAGCCTCCACCATGTATATCTCACTAGGTCAGGACATTTAATCCTCCATATATCCATGATATTTGTGGTTTCCTTAAGTGCAACCTACCTTTGTCTAATAAGATATTCTCGTTTTTCATTGAAAAATGTTTTTCTACAGTTTGCAACGATCTCCACTAATGAATAAATCCCTTGTAATGATTATCTTCTGTCACTGCCCAGATGTCCAAGTTCTTTGACCTGTGCTCTGACAGCCTGTGGGGCATCCGGAAGGCGTGCGCCGACTGCTTCATGATCGTCTCCAACTCCACCTCCCCTGAGGTGCGACGCACTAAACTGTCCCCCCTTTTCAGTAGCCTCATCAGTGACCAGTCTCGCTGGGTAAGAGACTACACACACACACACAGTATAAACCTCATTCTATTCTGGTGTTGTTTGTATGAGATGTTTTTCCGCATGAATGACCACGTATTACAATAATAACAGTGATGATAGATTGACGGTGAACATCATAGAGATGCATATATTATTATGTGTGTTACTACGTTGTTGTATTTAATGACGTGGTCAACATGCTCTCTTGACCCTCCAGGTGCGCCAGGCTGCCTTCCAGTCTTTGGGACGCTTCATCTCCACCTTTGCCAATCCTTCCAGCATGGGCCTCTACTTCAAAGAGGACGGCACGCTGCTGGAGGTCCCCACGTGTCCCTCTGACAGGTTAGGACACAAACACAAACCAACAGCAAAACACACACATTGTCACCGCACCACTCTGGGTCCAAAAAAACACTATTTGAAATGTACCATACTAGTAAAATGAACCATTAGCCTTTTCTTGTTTTCACTTTTGAATTTAGAGTTTTGAGTGTTGTGATTTTATTATAATTATAATGAATGTAAGTGTCGATAGGACATCAGTCAATTAATATCATCTTGTGTGCATCTTCAAGCGATGGCATCAGTTGGATTTCATTTAGCTGTTTATTAATTCACTGTATGTGTCTATTATATTCTGAAGCTACACTGAACATATCCCAGTGATCAAAACAATCTTGAAGCGTGATTTCCGATTGGTCAGACCACCGTTGAATAGTCCTCACCCCAGGTGCTTCCTGTTTGAGTTTCTGCCAATAGGAGGGGAGGAGCAAGATGGAATCGTGGTCTGATTTGCTGAATGGAGGGCGGGGGAGGGCATTATATGCATTCCGGAAGGTAGAATAACAATGGTTGAGAGTTTTAGCAGCTGTTATTCCTTGTCCTAACAGTTGACACATATTTGGTAACGTTCACTTGCTTGACACTTTGGCATACCTTTGTTTGGTTGTAGTGCGTAACAGTCTACGGTTCTCTTTTTGTTCCCATCTTCTTGACATTCTTCAGCACTCTTGTACTCCACCATGGCTGTGTAGGTGCTGAATTTTGCGCAGCGGGAGAGAGCTCCTGTTTCACTTTGTTCATGGTGCGACCAGACTTGTTTTCTTTACAAGCCAATTTATTTGCCAATGGCAGTGAAGTGAAGAAATTGTCCATTGTGACATTCGTCCCCTTGCCAGCATAAGGTTCCATAAGCCTCATCACCACATTCTCCCACACTCTCTCACCTGCTGCCTCATGTGGATATCTTCCCAGATATTGAAAGCAGTTCAGCATGTACATTTACACACGCTCTCACTGTCTAGCCTATTCCCTGTAGGCCAGAGTAGACTGATAAGACCGCTCATCAACCGCTCATCAACTCACCCATTCTCCCCCTTTCTCCCCAACATACTTTACTTAATTTATTTCATCTGTTATATTTGTGAAATTAGTTTCGGTTCAGTTTCATTATCGGGGTGATTATCAGCTGGGCACTACACTTTCAACTGTTGGGAGGAGTGGAGCAGGCCCTACTGTTGGGAGGAGTGGAGCAGGCCCTACTGTTGGGAGGAGTGGAGCAGGCCCTACTGTTGGGAGGAGCGGAGCAGGCCCTACTGTTGGGAGAAGGAGGAAGAAAGGAGCAGGCCCTACTGTTGGGAGAAGGAGGAAGAAAGGAGCAGGCCCTACTGTTGGGAGAAGGAGGAAGAAAGGAGCAGGCCCTACTGTTGGGAGAAGGAGGAAGAAAGGAGCAGGCCCTACTGTTGGGAGAAGGAGGAGCGGAGCAGGCCCTACTGTTGGGAGAAGGAGAAGCAATGGGGGAAAACCATTCAATGAATGACATTACCTCATTCAACTGGTTGTAACTCCAGTACCTGATATTAAGATTCTAACAACGACAGTGTGTTATATAGACTTATTTTGGAAAAGTCGAGGACAGAGGCCTGCATGAGAAAAAAAATGGAGTAATAAATTAATACAATTCATGAGCAGTCAAAATGACTAGTGTTAAATGGGTTTGAATTAAAGTTGTGTTGTGATTATTTAAAAACAAATGCATTTGGAATAAATGATGTTGATATAGTTAGAGGGAGATAATGGGGCTCTCTGATATTTGTTGGTTCTCTGTTGCAGCAATTCCCCCCTCTGCATAGAGTCCTCCAACGGCCCCACAGTGAGACCCTCACACACACCCATTAACCAAGATGGCCGCTCCACCCCATTCCTAGAATCCATGTCCAGGGGGAACAGCGGCAGCGACTCCACACACACTCATCCCCAAAACCAACACGCAGGCCAGGCACGCAACAACAACAACCTTCCTCCCACAAATAATAAAAACAAGGAGACGGAACAAACAGACCAGAATTTTAACTCTTTCCTCTACTGGAGGCCTCCGTTAGTGGATATCAGCCAGGAGCTGGAGATGCTGAAGGGCCAGGGTCCTCGGACTCGGACAGAGGGAGAAAAGGAGGAGGAGGTGGTGGTGTCCAGTCTGGATCCAGCCACCTGCTCTCAGATCCAGAAGGTATTGGACTGCCTCCAGCCCCACATGGACGACCCTGATGTACAAGGTGAGGATTGAGGGAAACATGTCTCGTCAAAGGTTGTTAATTAAGTAAAGAAATTGGTTTTGGACAAGTTGTGTTTTATGGTGACACAATGCGCTGGATATCATCCAACCTTCACAACATTATTTAACACACAGTGAACTTAATAGTCTGGACATTTAGGAGTTTGAGCGTGACCTGTGTATTCAAATCAAATCAAACTTTATTTGTCACATGTGCCGTATACAACAAGTGTAGACTTTACTGTGAAAGCCCTTAACCAACAGTGCAGTTCAAGAAGAGTTAAGATTTATATTTACCAAGTAGACTAAAAGAAAAAGTAATAAGAAAAAGTACACAATAAGAAAAACAACAACGAGGCTATATACAGGGGGCACCGGTACCGAGTCAGTGTGCGGTGGTACAGGTTAGTTGAGGTCATTTGTACATGTAGGTGGGGGTGTAGTGACTACGCAGAGATAATAAACAGCGAGTAGCATCAGTGTACAACATTTTTATTAATTGGTGGCGATTTTATTAATTGTTCAGTAATCTTATGGCTTTGGGGTAAAAGCTGTTGAGGGGCTTTTTGGTCCTAGACTTGGAGCTCCGGCACCTTCTTTATGTCACATTACAACTGTGTGTGTGTGTGTGTGTGTGTGTCTTTCCCCGCATGTGTCCCTCAGCCCAAGTACAGGTGCTCTCAGCCGCCCTAAAGGCTGCCCAGCTGGAGAGCCAGTCTGAGGAGGAGGGCGAGTCAAAGAGCCAGTCTGAGGAGGAGGGTCAGTCAGAGAGCCAGTCTGAGGAGGAGGGCGAGTCAGAAAGCCAGACACCAGAGGGTGGAGAACCAGATGAGGAGTCCTCCCAGAACAGAGTGACCACAGAGGAGACACAGACACCTGAGCCACCAACCCAGCAGGCCAAGGACCCAGCACCCACAGAGGAGCAGAAAGAGGCAGAAGCTGAGACTGAGAAGGAGCCAGAGCCTTATGAGTCACCCCCCAACTCGCCTGTCCTAGTACGGGATGACTCGGACCACAACAGCGTGGTGAGTCAAAATTACTTTGATTAATTGCTTTTTGACACTGAGAGACTAAATGGAACTTTGACACTGTTAATGAGAATATATTGAACTTTGACACAAAAGCCTAGTGAACAAACAGATCATCGACCATCCTGAATCGCACTGTACCTTCTCCGCTATGCAATCCGGTTTCCGAGCTACACTCAAGGTCACACTCAAGGTCCTAAACGATATCATAACTACCATCGATTAAAAAACAGTACTGTGCAGCCGTCTTCATCGACCTAGCCAAGGCTTTCGACTCTGTCAATCACTGTATTCTTATCAGCAGACACAACAGCCTTGGTTTCTCTAATGACTGCCTCGCCTGGTTCACCAACTACTTCTCAGATAGAGTTAAGTGTGTCAAATCGGACCTCAGACTGGTATATTTGTCTGTGCTAGCTGACTGGTATATTTGCCTGTGCTAGCTGACTGGTATATTTGCCTGTGCTAGCTGACTGGTATATTTGCCTGTGCTAGCTGACTGGTATATTTGCCTGTGCTAGCTGACTGGTATATTTGCCTGTGCTAGCTGACTGGTATATTTGCCTGTGCTAGCTGACTGGTATATTTGTCTGTGCTAGCTGACTGGTATATTTGTCTGTGCTAGCTGACTGGTATATTTGTCTGTGCTAGCTGACTGGTATATTTGTCTGTGCTAGCTGACTGGTATGTTTGTCTGTGCTAGCTGACTGGTATATTTGTCTGTGCTAGCTGACTGGTATATTTGTCTGTGCTAGCTGACTGGTATATTTGTCTGCTAGCTGACTGGTATATTTGCCTGTGCTAGCTGACTGGTATATTTGTCTGTGCTAGCTGACTGGTATATTTGCCTGTGCTAGCTGACTGGTATATTTGTCTGTGCTAGCTGACTGGTATATTTGTCTGTGCTAGCTGACTGGTATATTTGTCTGCTAGCTGACTGGTATATTTGCCAGTGCTAGCTGCCTGGTATATTTGTCTGTGCTAGCTGACTGGTATATTTGTCTGTGCTAGCTGACTGGTATATTTGTCTGCTAGCTGACTGGTATATTTGTCTGTGCTAGCTGACTGGTATGTTTGTCTGTGCTAGCTGACTGGTATATTTGTCTGTGCTAGCTGACTGGTATATTTGTCTGTGCTAGCTGACTGGTATATTTGTCTGTGCTAGCTGACTGGTATATTTGTCTGTGCTAGCTGACTGGTATATTTGCCTGTGCTAGCTGACTGGTATGTTTGTCTGTGCGAGCTGACTGGTATATTTGTCTGTGCGAGCTGACTGGTATATTTGTCTGTGCTAGCTGACTGGTATATTTGTCTGTGCTAGCTGACTGGTATATTTGTCTGTGCTAGCTGACTGGTATATTTGTCTGTGCTAGCTGACTGGTATATTTGTCTATGTATCTACTCCTGTTGTTGGTCAGGAGCCAGAGCTGATGGAGAGCCTGGAGGGGAAAGAGGACTCTGCTTTCAACCAGGTGTGTGAGGAGAAGTCCAAGGTCCAGGTCAGTTAGTCAGTTCTGTCAAACACTGAATTTCTGAATTTCTAATAAACCTTACTGTGCACATAGAGGGACATTTATGTTCCAGTCAAGTCTGAGGTACATCTTGAATTTGTTTTGTCTGAGAATAGTAAAATGATCCAGTGTCCAAGGAATTGCGATTGACAAGATCTAGGGCCAGTGTTCCAGAACCAGATTCAGCCTAGTCCTGGTCTAGTCCTGGTCTAAAATGCATATCTCCATTGATGGTGCCTTTGAGTCCAGGACGGGCTTAAGCCTGGTACAGATCCAGCAGCCAACAAAAGGAAAGACGAGACAAAACAAGATATAATTGGAATTTTATGTTGTAAAACAGCTGACTGGGGAATTTAAATACAAAAGGTTGAGCACAGTGCTGAAACTTTGCTACAAAGTTGCTAGCTACTTGTAGCAAGGTATTTAGCAAACAAGTTTCATGAAATACATGCAGCCACTGGCTAGCTCACCAGCTCACTTTGTGACTTGACAACGAAATATTAGCAAGCCAGGCTAGCTAACTGCAGCTATCCCCACAGAAATGGATATCTGGCTGTAACCTTGGCTGGCTAAACACGGAAGGTTAGCGCACTGTTATCGTATTGGCTAAACGGACACATCTAGTCTTTCGCTAAGATTTGACGTGTGGAATTTTGGAAACTCCAGCATCCGACATGAGACGTTCTGAAACTACACCATTCAGATCACGAACACGTAAAGCAGTCCATTCTCGTCTCAGCTGTTGAATGTGAATCGGGCTTTCGTCCGTGTCTGGGGAAACCAGCTCCTCTTGTCCCTTCTACTGAGTGCTGCTGCCATGGCTATGATAGTAACAAGTTTGAACCACTCTTGCCCCCCCCTCCTCCAGAATGTGATTCCCCAGCAGCTGTTGGACCAGTATCTTTCCATGACGGACCCGGCGCAGGCCCAGACGGTGGACACTGAGATCGCCAAGCACTGTGCGTTCAGCCTACCTGGCGTGGCCCTCACCCTGGGCCGACAGAACTGGCACTGCCTAAAGGACACGTACGAGACCCTCGCCACCGACGTACAGGTGGGTGCTTTTGGATTCAAAAGTTTTCCGTTGTGTGCCCAAGAACACGACAGAGAAAAGTCGGGGTCTTCAATGATAAGAGCTTGGTTTGGAACGAAAAGTGAACAACACACTATGTATTGACATCATCTCATCACTGGAGATGGACACGTCAGAAAACAACCGTTACATTTGTGTTTGAAATCCTATGCACGTTGCTATGCTAATGGCCAGTCCAGTGACTGCTTGGTCACAGGTCTCATGACGTAATATTGGCGTGTTAGTTTGCAACCAAAAGCAATACAGCTTGTCATTTTGACTTGGAGGCTGTACGGAACCTCAGTTACCTCAAATGTTTGCTTATTTCTGGACAAATTAAATGGGACAGCGGTCGAGAGGAGAGAGTGTGCTGAAGTAGCAGTGGCTCTACTCTACTCTCAATTACCACCTCTGACCTGACAAAGGTCATGTTGACTTTACTCCTCCTAATTCTCTCTAACATGGAAATGTTTTGTTTTGTGACGAGCCAAGCTAACCCCCTGGCTGTACTCATTACCCCTACAGTGGAAAGTGCGCCGGACGCTGGCGTTCTCCATCCACGATCTGGCCCTGATCCTGGGGGACCAGCTGACGGCGGCCGACCTGGTGCCCATCTTCAACGGCTTCCTTAAGGACCTGGACGAGGTGCGCATCGGCGTGCTCAAACACCTCTATGACTTCCTCAAGGTGAGACCACCATACGTGTAACGAGCAACTGTGTAGCGATTCTAAATCGGCCATCTACATAGGCTACACATTAATATGAAAACATTTGGTCCACCTGCTGTGCTCTTTTACTAGCCTGGTCGCAGATCTGTTCGTGCTCTTCTTACCAACTCCATTGCTCATTGTCAAGCCAAACATTGACAAGGAGTTGTCATAAGAGCACAAACAGACTGGAACTTAGGCTACCATAATACGTATCACATGGTAAATCTAGAGTGGATTTTAAATGTGGATGTCTGACTGACTTGACCTGTGTACTGAGTTCATATGGTTGTCATAGAACCAATTTCTCTTTCTCAATAACAACATGTTTAGTTTACAGGTTGACTCCTTTTACTCTTATTTCGTTTGTCTCCACTTCTTTTAATACTTGTGCCTTGCGTCACTAATAAATGATAATTTGTTGTCCAGGGGTTTTGTAATGATGAATAATGGTAACTTTGGGGAAACATGATGAGGGTGTTTCCACCAATTCGGTGCCTTTTGAGACGCGTAACTTTTGGTTTCACCCAATTTTAGCATTCTGTCATAATGAACTCATTTTCCCATCTCAAGTAAGTGTTGAATAAAGTAACTGGGTTGTACATAACAGGGTTGATGATTTCATCTTAGTAATCTTCACAAATGACTTTGTCAAAGCAACACAATAACTAGGGCTTTACAATGGTGGTTTAAACTTGGGGTTATGTGGATTGAAATCTTCCCAGAAGTCACAGAGGGTGCACAGAGCGACATGGGACTTACTTTAGTAAGTCTTTATTTATGTAAACATTTTGACTTCTTGAATTCTCTATTTGTTCTATATTAAGGGGCACTTTAATTGAACAGGCTTTTAAAATTCAATATCGGTGCACAATTTCTACCAAAAATATCAAAGCAATACAAAAGGCACTCTTTTCGTGGAACGACCCATAACTTGGATCTGTTGCTGTGGTGCTAAAGCTTTCTGTCTTCTGTCTTGTCTTGTGGCAGCTGCTCCATGCAGAGAACAGGAGAGAGTACCTGTACCAGCTTCAGGAGTTCATGGTGACGGACAACAGCCGCAACTGGAGGTTCAGATACCAGCTGGCCGAGTGAGTTTCCCATTCATTTAGATACCAGCTGGCCGGGTGAGTTTCCCATTCATTTAGATACCAGCTGGCCGGGTGAGTCTCCCATTCATTTAGATCAGGGCTAGTCTTTCTCATTCATCTAGGATCGAGGCCTCCAGATTTCTCCCAATAGAGGGCGCACTTGCCCCCAGACTGTGATGTCATGCACAATTTTAGTATTCCACTTGGATGGGCCTTCCAATGATCACAGGGTTTCATCCAGGTCAGCAGGGTGGATCAGCCAATGAATGATGCTCCTGAGCAGGACGGCATATGGCAGTAAATCACTGACATTGGGCCCGTATCCTCAGTATCTCGGCGTAGGAGTGCTGAACTAGAACCAGTTTTGCCTTTTAGATCGTAATAAGATTATATGGACAGATCCTAGATCAGCACTCCTACTCTGAGACAGTTTGTGGATTCAGGTCCTGGCCCCGTATCTATTTGTGCTCTTGTCTACTCCATCAAGCCAAACACACCAATGAGTGACAGGGACTTGGCAAGATGGCACAAACAGACTGTCACTCAGGTAAACATGGCGCTCCATGCTGTCACAAAAGCAGTCACCCTCTTGGTTTTATTTACTCTGCTCTCCCAATGTATATAGAAGTATTGTTGGACTTCTTTATGGAGTGAAGATATCAGAGAAAGAAAATGTTTATTTTTAGGATGACCCCCCCCCCCCTGAAGAGCCAGTGTGTGTTGAACAGAACGTCTTCATGTGTGTGTCCACAGGCAGCTGATCTTGATCATGGAGTTGTACAGCCACGACGATGTGTATAACTACCTCAGACAAATAGCACTGACCCTCTGCTCAGACAAAGTGTCAGAGGTCCGGTGGATCTCTTACCAGCTGGTAGGCATGCCATTTGTACTTGAATTTTATGGGGGGGTGAAATGATGTAACAATGTTTTCTTTATTATTGTTTGACAGCCTCAAGTGCTCATATTGTCCTCGATGATATGAGGTGTGCTCGTGTGCGCATGTCTGTATTGTGACAAACTTCTGTGGAAGTGACAGTCATCTCATCTTCATGCAGTGACCTGCCTTTCTTAAGAATGGGAAGCACTCAAACATGGTTTGCCTCACAAATGGCTGAAAATATTCCATTGTCTGTGTCAGGTCCACATTAGGTAGACATCAATAGAAAAACAGGAAATGACTATGAAATAACAAAATATTTCAGTTGTGTATATTACTTCTTTTTATTTGATCATCTCATCTCTGCTCAGGCGATAGTAGCCAGCCAACCATCTAACGGTATCTCTGTGCTTCCCATACTCAACAGTCTTTTAGTCCTCCTACTTAGCTAGGCTAGTGGCTAGCTGGTAGCTGCCTAAGTATGCTGCAGAGCTGTCTGACAAAACCATTTGACTAGTTCTTTAAAGAAGACGTGGCATAATTTCAAGACTGCTTATATCCAGCTCCAATAACTATCAGTCGGGTAGAGCTACTTCACGTACTGTCTCTATCCCTCTCGTCATGTTGTGTACATTCCTCTCATGCAGTCTATTGTGCGGGCTCTGTCCGAGCCAGGAAGAACAGGCGCAATGGATTGTGGTCATTGTATTTAATTACCACGTTTATGCGCTGAACTAGTTTGAATATTTGCTTCATGAAAACTACATCTCCCTTCAGCCCAGCATCCCACATACACTATATATACAAAAGTATGTGGACACCACTTCAAATGAGTGGATTTGGCTATTTCAGCCACACCATTTCAGCACACAGCCATGCAATCTCCATAGACAAACATTGGCAGTAGAATGGCCTTACTGAAAGGCTCAGTGACATTCAACGTGGCACCGTCATAGGATGCCACATTTCCTACAAGTCAGTTTGTCCCGATCAACTGTAAATGCTGTTATGTGGAGTGGAAACGTCTAGCGTCAACACCGGCTCAGCCGCGAAGTGGTAGGTCACACCGCCGAGTGTTGTAGCGTGTAATAATCTGTCCTCAGTCGCAACATTCAAAATCTTAATGCTACAACATTCAAGGAATTTCTAGGAGATTTTGTGACAACAGTTTGGGGGCCTTTTCCTGTTTCAGCATGACAATGAAGTCTCCGCAACAATGTTCCACCATCAAGTGGAAAGCCTTCCCAGAAGAGTGGAGGCTGTTATAACAGCAAAGGGGGGACCACCTCCATGTTAATGCTGATGATTTTGGAATAAGACGTTCGACGAGCTGGTGTCCACATACTTTTGGTCATGTATTGTATTTACATACACAGCCCTGATAGGATGATCTCCAGCCCACCCCATTACCCAGATGAACAGCCATTGGTTTATTATGATCAGATCACATTGTGACGTCATGCTGTGGGTCAAAAGAGCCATCCTTCCTGAGCAGGCTGAAATTCCAGGCATTTTCATCAAACGGCTCATACACAATTTCATACTGTTATTTCGACCTCATATTGTGGAAATGTCATCAAATATCATCTTGTCTGTCCCAGGTGGTGGAGATCTTACAGAAGATGTATGCTTGTGGAGCCCACGAGCTGGGCCTGAACTTCAGCAACGAGCTCATCATCCGCTTCTGCCACTGTCCAAAATGGGTGGGCCGCCAGGCCTTTGCCTTCATTTGCCAGGTCAGGACACGCATAGTATTTCTGAAAATAAATCCTTACAAACACTAATCCCAATAGCTGCTGCCTTCAAAATAATGTTTAGTGTGAAATTGCATCAGCCATGCTTGCCATAGAACTATTCAGAAAGAAGGCGGAAGTGAGAATTGAATGCCTGACTGCTTGGTCATGTTCATTAGGCACCAAACAGAAGGGAAACTGATTTTTGAAACATTTTCTGTTGCATTCCCTAATGAACACGAACGGCCCTGCTTACCATCTGTCTTTCTATCTTAATCTGTTTTTCTATTAACTCACTCTCCGCTGTGTTCCCCAGGCCATCGTGGAGGAGGACTGTATGCCCATGGACCAGTTTGCCCAGCACCTCCTCCCCAGTCTCCTCAGCCTGTCGTTGGACCCCGTGGCCAACGTCCGCGTGCTGGTGGCCAAAGCACTGCGGCAGAGTGTCATGGAGAAAGGTAAAGACTGGGCCCTCTTATCAACCCAAGAATATGTTTCATGCATGAGATGCTTTATGCTATTGAGAAAGTCGAGAATGGAATAGAACATAATTTGTCTTCGAGAGGGAATATGTCTCACACATTTAAAAGCCCACACCAGAAATCCACTTTTTCGAGATGCAAGATGATGGTCAGAGCTTACCCATGGTGTTGTAAATGATTTACATCCATAGGTCATCATTTTAGTGAAAGTGTCATATATTTGGCCTTGAAGTGGGAAATCCAAGGTGGGACATTTGCGGAAATCTGTGTCAATGCCATGTCTTTTCCTATGAGATAACGTGCAAATTCTTTTCAGACTACATTTCTTTTCAGGGCTGGGTTTTATTTAAATGTTACCACCCACCAGCATGACATTGTTTATTAATCAGAAACAGCTGCAAAGTTCTTCCTGTTAGCAAATGAGCTGAGCTAAATCATCCTTTTGTCCTAAGCCATGGAGCATGTTAAAATAGGGTGTGAGCTATCTCCTGTTAGTGATATGAGGCAACCTCCAAAGTGTTTCAAACAGAGGGCTTGATTGACATAATGTGTATGGGAATGTTCTTAAACAGATTATAACCTGGGTGGTTCGAACCCTGATTACCGATTGGCTGAACCGTGGTACTGTAATCAGACCATATACCACGGGTATGACAAAACATGTATTTTTACTGCTCTTATTACCATGGTAACCAGTTTATAATAGCAGTAAGGCAGCTCTGGGGTTTGTGATATATGGCCATTATACCACGGCTAAGGTCTGTATCCAGTCACTCCGCGTTGCGTCATGCTTAAGAACAGTCCTTAGCCGTGGTATATTGGCCATATACCACACCCCCTCGTGCCTTTATTGCTTAAATAGAAACAGAAATAGACGTATGATGCAATACACATGAAATGAATAAATAGCAGAAGAAGAGCATAACTACTAATTATATTGAATAGAGCAATAGCAATGGGCAAGTCCATCACAGTACATGATAATAAATGGTGACTGGTCTTGGTACATTTACATTTGCGTCATTTAGCTCTTACCCAGAGCGACTTCCTGTTAGTGAGTCTTTCCCAGTTCCAACAGATTTTCTCTCTCCATTGCATGTTGTTGTTTTTGATCCTCCCAAAATGTGTTGTGCCGTATGTTTCTGATATCCAAACGAGCATACCACTTAGAATATTGTTTTTTTCCTCTCTCTTCTGTGGACTATTTTCTCCCTTCATTTTGTCGTTAATGTTTTGCCCTCTCTTCCTCATTGTTCCCTATCGTTCTCCATATTTCCCCAGTTTCCTACATTCTTATATTTAATTATGTTAAGTACTGCCCACCGGTCCACCCATTAGGGCCTCACATTGACTTGAATTGGGACACCCATTCTAGTAATTATATTTCTATAGTTGTGACCCATGTAAAATGCACTTTAAATAAATACTGACTTGACTTGAATTGGGACACCCATTCTAGTAATTATATTTCTATAGTTGTGACCCATGTAAAATGCACTTTAAATAAATACTGACTTGACTTGAATTGGGACACCCATTCTAGTAATTATATTTCTATAGTTGTGACCCATGTAAAATGCACTTTAAATAAATACTGACTTGACTTGTACTTGCAGCGTACTTCAAAGAGCCGGGCAGTGCCTACTTAGAAGAGCTGGAGGAGACGGTGATGACCCTGCAGGCGGACAAGGACAGAGACGTACGCTTCTTCGCCAGCCTGGACCCCGACATGGTGCTTATGGACACTTCTGCTTTAATCTAGAACCTTCCGGCCTGCTCCAACACACAGCCAATAACTATCACCAGCATCAGACCTGACCAGAACACTCGCCTGCAGGAAATAAAGGCACTGATACATAAACATACATAGAATCAGTCATGTGCTCTCTCTCTGTCTCACACACACACACACACACACACACACGATCTGAAAACCGCACCTCGCTAAGCTAAAACAGCCACCGCAAAATGGCATCGGATTCCAGGTGGGAAAACAACCCACCATGCGGCTCGGCTCGCGTCCCGTCGTCGAGTCACCTCAACCCATCTGTATCCAGCTGGTTCTCTCAGGTCCTCTGGTTTCATCACGGTTTCTCTCTCTCTTTTCATCTTGTCTTCAATGACCTCCATAACCACTACTGCTTAGGAGAAGGAACAACCGCACCACTTGGCACGAAACAAAAATATGTTAATGAACTCGTGGCATCTTCACTCTGTGTGTTTACTATGTCAATAATGTGTTCCAAGTCTCCCAGAGACCAATGAAATACCTCTGATTGGACATAACTCAGGCCAGTTTCGCCATAGGGGCATTTAGCTCATAGAATGAGGTACAGCGCTTTAGAACATCACAGATAGAAATGGAATGTATAGATAGACGCACTAGAATTGTGATTCTTCTATATACAATGCATCTGTACATTCTGTAACGCTGCTCTCCCCTGAATAAACCTCGGGTGTCAGCGGGACCTCTGGTGACAGTCAATTTTCTACCCCAAATGGCACCCTATTCCCTTTATAGTGCACTACTTTTGACCAGGGCCCATAGGGCTATGGTCAAAAAAAGTGCACTGTATAGGGAACAGGGTGCCATATTGGATGCAGCCCTTCAATTGTGTTTTGGGGTTATTTGGGGTGTTCACGACTCAAGGGCTTATGATAAAGTGACAGAGTTTGTTGTAAACCTGTAGAAAGACGAAGCAGAAAAACAGATTGATAGTTTGATAAAGACCTGTGAAGCACTCCCCCTTATCCACCGTGTAGTCCGTCATTGTAAATAAGAATTAACTGACTTGCCTAGTTAAACAAAGGTTAAATTAATTTAAAAAAAATGTAAATCCACTTCAACATTGTGGATTCCAATCCCATTTTGGCTTTTCAGTCAGACCACTGCACTGACCACAATCAATTGTACAGTATAGGAATGGTTGTGTGGCCTGGGTTTGTGTTCCAAGACGCTCTGACTAGTAAATCTCATTAGTAGTGAAATAAGTATGTTGGAGAATAAATAACTTCCAAGCATTGTATAGCTTAACCTGTATAGCCAGGGGATCCAAGGCCAGTTTTAGGGTTTTCTGTAGAGACATGAATGTGGATATAATGAGAGCTGTCACTTTTGTCGTCCTTTTTTTTTTCTTCTCACCTGTTCACATGGCAACCCATTGTTGACCATAAACACGACTTGAGATCCTAAACTGATTGCGGTGGGGCGTGCGTCTCAAGTCTGTCTTCCATCTTATGGAAATGTTCACTGCTGTAGACTACCTAACGCATCACATCTGTCAGCAATTTTCCCCATCTTCTTTTTCTTTATGGTAGAGCTGTTAATATATATGCATTTTCTGAAATGTATTTTCCTTTTCAAATATGTACCGTTGTTCAAAGATTTTATATCCGAACTTTGCATTTCACAACCTTTGTAACATTCAAATAATTCCTTTAAAATATTTTTTATGTAATGTTATTTTTAGCATTCTGTAATTAAATTTATAATATAAATCAGAAAAATCAAGACATGTGTAGCCTGTCTCCAAACTACCTTGTTTAACCAACAAATGAATTGTGCAAATGAGTGTCATATCATTGTCACAAAGGTTCAAAAGACCTGCAGCACAAATTTTTGATAAATATAAAACTCAGCTAGGTGATTTTTATTTATTTTTTTCCATGAAGAAGAATTGTTACTTGCTTCTTTAAAAGTATTTTGTGTGACACTTGAAGTTTGAAAACGTAAAGCGAAGCGGTGAAATATAGTCAGTAAAATCTATGTTCTGATTACTACCGACAGACTACTTACACTGAACAATAATATAAACGCAACATTTAAAGTGCTGGTCTCATGATTTATGAGCTGAAATAAAAGATTCAAGAAATGTGTCATACGCACCAAAAGCTTATTTCTCTCAAATTTTGTGCACATTTGTTTACATCCCTGTTAGTGAGCATTTCATCCTTTGTCAAGATAATTAATCCAGTTTAGTCACACAACAGAATGCCACAGATGTCTCAAGTTTTGAGGGAGTGTGCAATTGCCATGCAGGAATGTCCACCAGAGCTGATAATTCAATGTTAATTCCTCTACCATAACGTCATTTTGGAGAATTTGGCAGTACGTCCAACCAGCCTCACATCCACAGACCACGTGTAACCATGCCAACCCAGGGCCTCCACATCCGGCTTCTTTCCCTGCAGGATCGTCAGAGGGGGTGAAGTGTATTTATCTTTGTAATAGAGCCTTTTTGTGGAGAAAAACTCATTCTGATTGGCTGAGCTTCGCTCCTCAGTGGGTCAGCCTGGCTCCCAAGTGGGTGGGCCTATGCTCTACCAGGCCCACCCATGGCTGGGTTGCAGCCATGGGTGACTTTACAGTGCAACAAAATAACTAGGGCTTTACAATGATGGTGGAAACTTAGAGAAACATTGAGGTTATGTGGATTCAAATCTTCCTAGAAGTCACAGAGTGTGCACAGAGCGACATGTAAAAATGCATAATTTTTTAGGTGATTTCTTTAATTCTCTATTTGGTGTATATTAAGGGGCACTTCATTTAATATAACAGGCTTTTAAAAATTCAATATCGGTGCACAAGTTCTACTGAAAATATCAAAGCAATACAAAAGGCACTCTTTTCGTGTAACAACCCATAACTTGGATCTGTTGCTGTGGTGTTAAAGCTTTCTGTCTTCTGTCTTGTCTTGTGGCAGCTGCTCCATGCAGAGAACAGGAGAGAGTACCTGTACCAGCTTCAGGAGTTCATGGTGACGGCTGTCAGTCAATCAGTATTCAGGGCTCGAACCACCCAGGTTATAATTTGTTTAAGAACATTCCCATACACATTGTCAATCAAGTCCTCATTCTGATTGGCTGGGTTTGGCTCCCCAGTGGTTCGGCCTATGCCCTCCCAGGCCCACCCATGGCTGCGCCCCTGCCCAGTCATGTGAAATCCATAGATTAGGGCCTAATGAATTTATTTCAATTGACTAATTCCCTTATTTGAACTGTAACTCAGCAACATCTTTAAAATTGTTGCATGTTGCGTTTTATATTTGTGTTCAGTTCAAATATCAACCTTATTACGTTGGTGTGTGGGGCACTTAGATCACATATTTCATCACAAGTAACTACACTCAGACTACTACACTTTTACTCATAAGGAATAACAAACATTTTAGGCTATTATTTGGGGAGAGAAATATGATGGTGCATAGTGGAAGAAGTTTAGAAGTTTGTTAGTGTTGAAGAATTGATGCCATTGTGGTAGAGGGAGGGACTGTTTTATGCAGGGGTGCAACTTTCACTGGGGATGGGGGGACATGACCCCCCCCCCCCCACACACACACACACACATTCTGATATTGCATTTTTGTACCACCACCCCAGTTTTATCATTGCACTGTTATACATTTTTTGAAACAATATCGGTGTGCTTTAGGACGGTGCGGACGCCAAAGGGCCTGCGAACAGAGGCAGCTGTTGTCTGTGTGTTGTGCTTTTTCTCCAAGTTGTAAAAGCAAGCAGAGCAGAAACTGGCTACTCTGTATTTGACTGATGTAACTGCTGTTTGACTTAACTTCTTATGGTATAGGGGACGCTTGCGTCCCACTCTGCCAATAACCAGGGAAAATGCAGCGCAGCAAATTCAAATAAATGATATAAAAATCAAACTGTCATTAAATCACACATGTAAGATACTCAATTAAAGCTACACTCGTTGTGAATCCAGGCAACATGTCAGATTTTTAAAAAGCTTTTCGGCGAAAGCATAAGAAGCTATTATCTGATGACAGCACAACAGTAAACAAAGAGGGTAGCATATTTCAACCCTGCAGGCGCTACACAAAACGCAGACATAAAATATAAAACATGCCTTACCTTTGACGAGCTTCTTTTGTTGGCACTCCAATATGTCCCATAAACATCACAATTGGTCCTTTTGTTCGATTAATTCCGTCCATATACAGTGGGGCAAAAAAGTATTTAGTCAGCCACCAATTGTGCAAGTTCTCCCACTTAAAAAGATGAGAGAGGCCTGTAATTTTCATCATAGGTACACTTCAACTATGACAGACAAAATGAGGGAAAGAAATCCAGAAAATCACATTGTAGGATTTTTAATGAATTTATTTGCAAATTATGGTGGAAAATAAGCAAACTAAGGTGGGAAAAAGGCTGCCTAAGTATGATCCTCAATCAGAGACAACAATAAACAGCTGCCTCTGATTGGGAACCATACCAGGCCAAACAAAGAAATAGTCACACCCTGACCTAACCAAAATAGAGAATTAAAAGGATCTCTAAGGTCAGGGCGTGACAGTAAGTGATGATGCATGGCCCGGAGCCTCCAGTGATGATCCATGGCACGAAGCCTCCAGTGATGATCCATGGCCCGGAGCCTCCAGTGATGATCCATGGCCCGGAGCCTCCATTGATGATCCATGGCCCGTAGCCTCCAGTGATGATCCATGGCCCAGATCCTCCAGAGACGATCCAAGGTCTGGAGTCTCCAGCGACAGTCTGGATGATCTGCGATGATCTACGGTCCGTAGTCCCCGGCGATGATCCAAGGGTCAGGAACTCCGGTGACGATCCACGGTCTGGAGTCCCCGGTGACGATCTACGGTCCGGTTCCTCCGGCGACGATCCACGATCCGGTTCCTTCGGCGACGATCTACAGTCCGGAGCCTCCGGCGACGATCCACGGTCCGGTTCCACGGAAGCGGAGGGATCCGCGAGCGGAGCGGGATCTACGTTTAAGTTTAACAGCGTTGTCTATATGTGATGTACAATTCACATGTTTAGAGACCCTTTCAGACAGATGTTTTAAATCCTTAACCTTTCTGATCTCCCCATCCCGGATCCGGGTTCGTGAATACAGACTCAAGCTCATTACCATAACGCAACGTTAACTATTCATGAAAATCGCAAATGAAATGAAATAAATATGCTAGCTCTCAAGCTTAGCCTTTTGTTAACAACACTGTCATCTCAGATTTTCAAAATATGCTTCTCAACCATTGCAAAACAAGCATTTGTGTAACAGTATTGATGGCTAACGTAGCATTTAGCATTAGCATTCAGCTGGCAACATTTACACAAAAAAACAGAAAAGCATTCAAAAAAATCATTTACCTTTGAAGAACTTCAGATGTTTTCAATGAGGAGACTCTCAGATAGCAAATGTTCAGTTTTTCCTGAAAGATTATTTGTTTAGGACAAATCGCTCCGTTTTCTGCGTCACGTTTAGCTATGAAAAAACCCCTGTATCCAGGATTGTGTAAATCTATCAGCAAGCTCATTAGCATAACACAACGTTAACTATTTATGAAAATCGCAAATGAAATGAAATAAATATGCCATCTCTCAAGCTTAGCCTTTTGTAAACAACACTGTCATCTCAGATTTTCAAAATATGCTTCTCAACCATAGGAAAACAATCATTTGTGTAAAAGTAGCTAGCTAGAGTTAGCATTTCGCGTTAGCATTTAGCGTTAGCATTAGCGTTAGCATCCAGCACGCAACATTAACAAAAACATAAAAGCCTTCAAATAAAATCATTTACCTTTGAAGAACTTCTGATGTTTTCAATGAGGATACTCTCAGTTAGATAGCAGATGCTCAGTTTTTCCAAAAAGATTCCTTGTGTATTAGAAATAGCTCCGTTTTATACATCACATTTGGCTACCAAAAAAAATCCATAAATTCAGTCCTCAAAACGCAAACTTTTTTCCAAATTAACTCCATAATATCGACTGAAAACATGGCAAACGTTGTTTAGAATCAATCCTCAAGGTGTTTTTCACATATCTCTTCATTGATACATCGTTCTTGGAAACATGCTTTCTCTCCTGAATCCCAGGAGAAAATGCCTGCACCTGAAGATTACGCACAAATTTAGACAAAGGACACCGGGCGGACCTCTGGAAAATGTAGTCTCTTATGGCCAATCTTCCAATGATATGCCTACAAATACGTCACAATGCTGCTAAGACCTTGGGCGAACGACAGAAAGTGTAGGCTCATTCCTTGCGCAATCACAGCCATATAAGGAGAGAATGGAAAACAGAGCTTCAGAAATTCTGCTAATTCCTGGGTGATGCATCATCTTGGTTTCGCCTGTAGAATGAGTTCTGGGGCACTTACAGACAAAATCTTTGCAGATTCTGAAACTTCAGAGTGTTTTCTTTCCAAAACTGTCAAGAATATGCATAGTCGAGCATCTTTTCGTGACAAAATATCGCGCTTAAAACGGGAACGTTTTTTATCCAAAAATGAAATAGCGCCCCTAGAGCTCTAAGAGGTTAAACCCAGACTTGGACCACACACACACTCTCCATTGAATAGCAGGCAGAGGAATCAAATAGTGATTGCTTTGAGATCCTTGCAGTTAGCCACTGCTTCCTTCCAAACCACTCATAGTTGAGTTTGTGATTTCCGACTTGTTGTGTAATGTTTATGGCAAATGAGCACAGAGACGTTTTATCTCTAATTTCTCTTCATATGATAAGCATGGAAAAGGATTTGCCAGTAGATTGTCAACGTGATTCATGATGATGACTGCTTGTCTAGCTTGCTTGCTAAGATTTTGAAAGTATGATGTTGACATGATCAGTCCAATCAAAGCTACGGTAGAAAAAAATGTGATTTGATGTAATTTTATCTTTAGCCAATGACCTTCAGCCTTCTTTGACAGGCACTTCTACTGTAAATCTATGGCAGCACCCAAATGGGCTTGAACGTTCTAGCTCTAACCACTAGGCAGGTAGCCTAGCCACTAGGGAGGTAGCCTAGTGGTTAGACCATTGGGCCAGAAGCCGAAAGGTTGCTGATTGAATCCCTGAGCTGACAAGTTAATAAAAATCTGTGTTCTGCCCCTGAACAAGGCAGTTAACACACTGTTCCTAGTCATTGTTGATAAGAATTTGTTCTTAAGGGACATGCCTATTTAAATTTACTCAAGAAAGCAGAAAGAGGTGTATGTGTGTATGTGGCTTTATTAACTCAATATATATATATATATATATATATATATTCTTTTTTACATTGTTTGCAAACCTATATGTGACACCAAAAAATATTTCAGATTATTACTATTATTTTTATTTAGTAGGTGTGGCTCAAAACCACTGGTGGGTAAAGCTTCGATTGAGAAAATGATGAGATCAAACTGTTCTGCTCCCTCACATAAATATCCCCATTTCACCACTGACTATATAGCCGATTTCAATTGTCACTGCTGAGACAATCACGTTACAAAGTCAGAAATAAGTTGTACAGAATTTAAAGTGGGACTGCTGTCGCAAATCCATTAAAAAGTGGGCCTACCTCTTGACCATAATATACCAGGTACTTCCAAGATAATATAACTAAACTGATACTAAGTATCAGTTGATCATGAAACATTAGATATTTTCAACTGTGTGTATTTTTATTTTTTTTTCACAATTCAAAAATCAACTTACATTGCTACATCAAACATGTCTAACAAAACATAACACAGGTATTAACAAGAAAATACTCAAAAATACACAAAATATAAATAAAATAATACAAAACATTTACAATTTTAGTGCAATTGTATTCACTCTGAAAATATATTATTATAATGATTCAGGAAGATGTTATTCTTGTTGTTGTTCACTAGGGTTAATGTTTTAATAAGATCATTAAATTCAATCAGAAAAATGTGTAATTTTGGTATAGAATTTTGGAATTTTTGTTTGTGTATAAAGTATTTGGCAACAAGAATTTAAAAAATGAACAATCATTTTAGTTGTCTTATCATCATTGCAATAGTAACATATTATATCTTTCATGTCAAAAACATAGGCATTTTTTCAACTGTGTGTATGTTACTGTCGCACATGAGCCGAAAGCGCAACAATGGGACTCTAACGTCTATCACCATAGCAACAGTAATAGTCAGACAACATTCCAAACTGAAGAGAATTCATTAATTCATTCTTTTAGAATTCTAAACCCTTTGCAATCTGCAAAAATTATTGAGCGCGTTTCCATGAGCAATCCAATGGCATATTTTTACACCACAACGAAGAGGATTTCACTTCAGGTACCGAGACCCAAAAGTGCGATGATTAACCGCGACATCGACTCGAAGAGTGTACGGAGACCCAAAAGTGCAGTTTACCGTGACCCGTTGACGAAAGTCAAGTTCAGTCTTGGTGTCAGGCTGCGTGAAACGGGAGAGATGTTCGTTGTGCCCGACTGCCACCACAATATGAGAATCAGAGAGCTAAAAAACACAATGGAATTAGTGGTTGGGATTCCCACAGACTTCCAGAGAGTATGCTACCTGGATAATGGTAAAATAAATACCTTTGATGTCATATGCTGGTTTAACTGTTGACATATGTTAAAAGATGTTGTTGATTCATTGATTAGATATTTATTCATAGATTTTTATTGGGTTTAATGAAGTTAGAATCACGGACCTTATAAATCTCAGACGTAGGCTAGCAGTGACAGGCCCGTCATGGTGAACATTTTATTGAGGGTGTTTTCCAGTCAGACTAATTATCTAATGATGTGCTTCTCTGACCAGACCTAATGTATACTCTCTCCACCCAACAGGTGACCTATGTGATGACACCACTATCCACTGTAATGACATCATCCCTGGAACTACTGTCACCCTGATGATCTGGCCTTATGATGGATGGTCTGAGCTTGTGATAGCTGCAGCTACTGGGGATGTATTCAAGGTGATGTGGCTTGAAAGAAGAACCTAGAATAGTCTACAGCAGTCCTACACAGAGACTCTCTATGTCTCAGGTCATTATTGATCATAGTAAAAAAAAAAGTAGGCTTCCGAGTGGTTCAGTGGTCTAAGGCACAGTGCAAGAGGTGTCACTACAGACCCTGGTTCGATTCCAGGCTATATCACAACTGGCCGTGTTTGGGAGTCCCATAGGGCGGCGCACAATTGACCCAGCGTCGTCCGGGTTAGGGGTTTGGTCGGGGTAGGCCGTCATTGTAAATAAGAATTGGTTCTTAACTGTCTTGCCTAGTTAAATAAAGGTTAAAAACCATCATCACCTAATAGCAATACTGCATTTCTTTACCAGACTTGCTGAAAGATCCACCTCCTTATTTGATCTAATGTGGCTAGCCTGTAATTACTGCACATCAAAACTGCATCTCACAGCTGTTATTACAAACTGTAGACCTTATTTACTTCACTCTTCCCTTTTTTTAGGATGAAAATTTCCATCGACTTTTCACACATAAAAATGACTATTTTCTCTTTATTTCATGTAGCTCAAGAGTGTGATGTCCAAACCAGCACCGCCACGTTCCTCCCATCTCAGTGCTATGAGTTCTATGAGTGGAGCTCCCTCCTGGCTCTCTCACCGTCTCTTCTCTGCTCTGTTCATCAGTGCCCACCGTGGACACATGCCCGCTGTCCGCTTCCTGCTCCAACAAGGTACCCACCACCGCAGAGGCAAAACATCTGGATATCACCGGCACACTGGAAAAACCTTGTATCTCACTTGGGGTGATTTTGATAAATATAATTTTGACATAAATTGAATGTAGACATCCCTCATAGAGGCATGATGCCCATAGGGGGCACAGGGGCAGGTGCCCCCTCAGATATATATTTTTTTGTTGTTGTTTTTTGTTGTTGAAGTTTTACTCCTTTTTCTCCCCAATTTCGTGGTATCCAATTGTTTTTAGTAGAAGGTTGAAAGTCATGCGTCCTCCGATACACAACCCAACCAAGCCGCACTGCTTCTTAACACAGCGCGCATCCAACCCGGAAGCCAGCCGCACCGATGTGTCGGAGGAAACACCGTGCAAGGATATCCCTAAAGGCCAGGCCCTCCCTAACCCGGACGAAGCTAGGTTAGCGCGCACTGCCTGCCACAGGAGTCGCTGGTGCGCGATGAGACAAGGATATCCCTACCAGCCAGGCCCTCCCTAACCCGGACGACGCTAGGCCAATTGTGCGTCAACCCACGGACCTCCCGGTCGCGGCCGGTTACGACAGAGCCTGGGCGCAAACCCAGAGTCTCTGATGGCACAGAGACCCTTGGCCCTTGGCCACTGCGCCACCCGGGGAGGCCCCCCCTCAGATATTTAACTAAAAAACATGTAAGACTCTCTGTTATACTACTAGCCACTTAGCAATTTTATGAAGTTGGCTTTAACTAGCACAGATTGGTTTCCGATCTCCCAACTACCAAGAAGCCAATTCAGCCTATCTGGCTTGTGTACTGTAACTATCTTAGCTGGCATGCCTGCTGGCAAGGTTGGTAGACATTAGAAACGCAAGCACTAAATGTACTGACTAAGACTCGTATTCATTTCAATCTTTTACCCAGATTTTAGGAAGAAATTCAGAAAAGCATATTTACTTCATTAAAATGAAAGAACCACCAGCTCAAGAGTTATGCTTAGATATGCAGAAATATATTGAGTTGCTATTTTTTTTACATGGAATTAGGCATAATGATTATGGCTGTAGATTGCAGAAAAAAGCTGTTTCAAGTGTTTGAAAAAGCTAAGCTCTCCAATTTATGAACGAGGGAGCTAGCCCCCCTCCAGACTACAGTCGTGGAATATTCTAATCAAGTGAGAGAGACTGTCATTTCTTCAAACAATCGTCTTCATTCAATATCGATTAATTATTGGAATAATGAGACTAGTCAACCCAACACTCTTGACTGTTGGGCCGAGCAACCTAACCTTCACAGAAATGCAGAGATCTTTATATAGCTGACACAAAGAATGCTTAGTCATGGGTGGTTTCACCCCTCGATTGCAGATTGGGGGGCACCATAAGCCACTTTGGGTTTAACCTGTGGTCATCTGCACGGGGGTGTTGTTTTAACCCCACCTTGGCTTAGTTTCCCAGATTCCAGGATGATTAGAAAAATAAGGGATGGTTCTAAACTCTTCCAGGCTATCTGGCTTACACTGACCACATCTTATCTCTGGAATGCCAGCTGTAGGTTTTTAGGCTCCTCTCAGTTTACACAGACATAGATGAGAACTATCTAAAAACTCTCAAATATTGCATAAAACAACCATTCGTTGCATAAACAATATTATAACATAATCTTGTAATTTTGCTACCATTACCACCCCCAGCCATCCTCACATACTTTGTTCCCCCTCAGATTTGTGTGTGCATGACGCCCCTGATTCCCCTCCATGCTCTGTGAAAGAAAACAATATTTCTGTAGGACTAATATAAATAATAATAAAAAATGCCTTGTGAACTTCGATTAGTAAATAACAATACGTCTGAAAAAAATGATTTATTATTTTTAATTCCTGAACATTTCACTTTTTGGAGATACAGGGTTTTTCTGGTACGCTGGCAATATCTGGGTTATGTTAATTAGGCCATGCAACAGAAAACGTTTGGCAGAAGAAAGCAAAATTCAAGCCAGTTTGTTGTTTTAGTCCGTTTTCTTTCTGTATGCCTAACAAACTTGACCCTGTTATCTAGGGGCCAACGTTAAGGGCCAGACTCCCCTGGGGCGCGGGGCCCTCCACGCGTCAGCCGCCCAGGGCCAGTTGCAGTCCATCCAGGAGCTACTGGTGCGCGGCGCCCCACACCAACTGGAGGACGCTGAGGGCATGACAGCTCTGAGAACCGCCATGCGCTGGGGCCAGAGGAAGAGCACCCGGCAGCTCTTCCTCTTCCACTGGCAGGAGCGTGCGCAGGGCGTGCGCCTCAAGCCTCACCTGGATGAGACAGAGCTGTTCGCCCACCAGAAACATGACTCCCAGCTACGCACCTGGCACCGCGGTGCCCACGCTCAGAGATACATGGCCCACCTGGGTCGCTGTAGCCGTGGGGTGGAGGGCAGGGTGGAAGTGAGGCAGCTGGGGCCGCCGCAGAACACGGCCATGAGGGCCCAGGCAAGGAGGGCGTGGATGGGGGATGCGTGACCAGAGCTGCATGTCAAGAACAGGGCAGATGGCCAAGAGCCTGGTCCTGGAGAGCCGTGTACACAGCATTTTATTCCAGCCCAGCACTAACACACCAGTTCCTAACTACTCTGGATTGAATCGCATGAGCAGTCGGATCATTTGAATCAGATGTGTTATAACAGATAACTGATAACAGACAATGTTTCCCCCTTTAGTCATTTAGTCAGAAGTTTGCCTACCTCTCCCACATCGGACGTTGAGTAAGCACTTTCGCAATGGTTCCGAGCAGCAAAACTGCCTTCATGAAATCATCAAGAAGCAGAAAAGTAGATGAACTGACGTTTATAATCAAGATAAACCAGTGAAAAAAAGGTGCAGCTAAAAGGTGTAATCACATTAGTCAGAGATGGGGAAATAAGATGTCTTGAGCAACCTGGACGACAGAATGTGACACTGCTTATTGGTGAATGAAAGTAGAAACCAGAGAAAAACTAAATATATAAATACTGTATGATAAAAGCCAATTCAAAGGGAGTTGACAACTGTTAAATGGGGAATAAAGTACCTTTAACGTTTAAATGATTGTAGTCGTGAACTGTTCTATCAAACAAATTCATTGCCGTTGCACCATGGCAGCATACTGTGCCTTCAGAAAGTATTCAGACCCCTTGACCTTTCCACATTTTATTACTTTACTGTTTATTCTAAAAAATGTATTACATCATTTTTTTCTCACATCAATCTACACACAATACCCCATATATGACAAAGTGAAAACAGGTTTTTAGAATTTTTTGCAAATGAAAATTAAAAACAGAAAAAAAAAAAATTAAACTAAATGGGGTCAGCCCTAACCTAGACACAATACCAAAGCGAAAACCAATTAAGAACAGAAATACCTTTTTTTACATAAGTATTCAGACCCTTTGCTATGAGACTCGAAATTGAACTCAGGTGCATCCTGTTTCCATTGATCATCCTTGATATGTTTTTCCAACTTGATTTGAGTCCACCTGTTGTAAATTCAATTGATTGGAAATTATTTGGAAAGGCAAACACGTCTATATATGGTTCCACAGTTGACAGTGCATGTCAGAGCAAAAACCAAGCTATGAGGTTGAAGGAATTGTCCGTAGAGCTCCGAGACAGGATTGTGTCAAGGCACAGATCTGGGTAAGGGTACCAAAACATTTCTGCATCATTGAAGGTCCCCAAGAACACAGTGGCCTCCATAATTCTTAAATGGAAGAAGTTTGGAACCACCAAGACTAGCCGCCCGGCCAAACTGCCCAATCGAGGTAGAAGGGCCTTGGTCAAGGAGGTGACCAAGAACCCGATGGTCACTCTCACAGAGCTCTCCACCAATCAGGCCTTTATGATAGAGTGGCTAGACCGAAGCCAAGATTTTCTGGTGTGATGAAACCAAGATTGAACTCTTTGGCCTGAATGCAAAGCGTCACTTCTGGAGGAAACCTGGCACCATCCCTACGGTGAAGCATGGTGGTGGCAGCATCATGCTGTGGGGATGTTTTTCAGCGGTAGGGACTGGGAGACTAGTCAGGATCAAGGTAAAGATGAACGGAGCAAAGTATAGAGTGATGGTTGATGAAAACCTGCTCCTAGAGCGCTCAGACCTGGCCGGAGGTTCACCTTCCAACAGGACAACAACCATAAGCGCATAGTCAAGACAACGTAGGAGTGGCTTCGGGTACAAGTCTGAATGTCCTTTAGTGGCTGAGCCAGAGCCCGGACTTGAACCCGATCAAACATCTCTGGAGAAAGTGAATACTTTCCAAATGCACTGAATACAGGGGAGTGATGGGAGTATTCATATTTGATGTGTCATTTGCCCTGCATAGAAATCAAGATGTATATAGATTTCAATAGTGTCTACTTTTTATTTTGTATACATATCAATACATTCTCCATGTCATTATATTCTATATGTCAATATATTATCCATATCAATATATTATCCATGTCATTGTATTCTATATGTCAATATATTATCCATATCAATATATTATCCATATCAATATATTATCCATGTCATTGTATTCTATATGTCAATATATTATCCATATCAATATATTATCCATATCAATATGTTATCCATGTCATTATATTCTACTTGTCAATATTTTCCTGTGTATTTCCTTCATTCTTGTGTACCTTTTTTCATTTCTTGTGTGTATTTATTTTATATGACATAGTATTACTGCAACGTTGAGGAAGAGCATGCAAGCAAGCAAGCATTTTACTATACTGTTTACACCTGCTGTAGTCTGTGCAACTGACAGATACACTCTGATTCGATCTGAAATAGTTGCCAATTTGGCCAGTAGAAGGTCTAAATGTCCATTTGAGCCAGAATCATGGAAGGGGAATGACATTAAGGTCTGAAAGGCACAGAGATTATGATCACTTGCCTAAAAATGTAAAGTAGTTATTTTCACCTATACACAGGGGAGGAATCAGAAAGACCATTCTAGTGAAAGGGTGTGTATTTTTCAGTGTAATTTTTGAGACATTCTTATGACCTGGGTTGGGCTCCCTTTAAAAGCCCTGGCATCCTTGCATTACTTACACTACTGCAGTACTACAACAAGCAACTCAATCCACTTACCAACACAACCACATGAGATACAGCTTCAATGGGTTTTGGTAAGTCAACTAACACTGCTCGTTGCAAGATTTTTTAGATGCTGAAAAATGTGGATATTGCATTGTCAAGGTAGCCTATGTCATGTTTAGTGACAGAGGGTAATTTAGTAGAGTGAATGGGTAATTGGGTAACTTGACTTGTAGAATGGAACATTTTCTTACAAAGGAAGATCATCCTTGTTGTTGTTTGTTCTTCTGTTAAATTAATATGATTTCTGACAGCTTTTATTATTTATGAGCCATTAGAGAAAATATGCAAAGTTGGCCTGTTGTGTATTGCAAAGATAACACGTCAGCAAATTATATAAACATTTACAGATAGGGGCAGATCAGCAAATGTTACAGCTGGACTTGAAGATCTGCTGCTGTCTTTGTACATACAGTATTTGAATACAGGTATACTGTAGTGTACTGTAGTACTATAATGTGTTACCTGTGCAATATACAGGCTTACTTTTTTTTTTTTGGGGGGGGGGGGGGATTCTCCCTGCCTTTAAGGGGCTGTTTTCATCACTAATCTTCTGCCATATTTCACTTGAATTATTGTCATAGGTTCCTCATACCATTTCATACTGGCCCAAGGCTGTCTTTTACATAGAGAACATATTACATTCTAATTTCTAAGTCTATGTATGGTCTTTAACCTATTTTTTATTTTTTTTGCAAGGTCACAAGTGTTTTCTCTATCCAGTGGTCTAAACTAGCCCAACTGACGTTCTGTTTCTGCTATGTTGCTGTCAGGAAAAAATGTGACAAACAAACATTGGGAAATACAACGGCAAATGCAGAAACAGACACCCACACTAGAAAACAAAAAAGTTGTATTATCAGGAAAAAATTTAAATCTGAATTTTGGGATAATTCAGTTTCAAATTAAAAATGTATAAAGTATCTATATACTTATTAATTTCTTTCTTTCTTGAAGACGTTGGAAAATTAGAGCTCCACTGTGAGAAGAACAACAAAGCCCACAAAACCAATGACATCTCAGTGAACAGACTGATAGTCAGGAGAGGCCAGTCCTTCCTGGTCACCTTTGACTTCCATGGCCCCTTCAGATCCACAACAGACTTACTGGAGCTGATGGTGGAGACAGGTGAGTTAGAATAGAAAATATAATAACTTTATTTATCTCTGCTATTTATTAGTGCTGTTTGTATTAGTTTCCCAGACAATTTATGTTAGCCCTGGACTAAAACACACTAGGATGAATCTAGGCTAGGGCAGGGAAACCGGCCCTATGTTAGTCCCCTTTGACAAGACAGACACATGCAGTAATAAAGATATTAAATCCTTGTATGTGTTGCAGATAGCTGAGTTGGGGTCAATTCAATCTTATATAAAGACTGAATTGCACCACTGACAGGATTTGAGATACAGTACAAGTGGAGGTATATGTACTGTACTCCTGACATCAAAGTTACGCTGTCAGAAAATATTGAATCAAATACACAGTGTACAAAACATTAGGAACACCTGCTCTTTCCATGACATAGACTGACCAGGTGAATCCAGATGAAAGTGATGATCCCTTATTGAATCCACTTCAATCAGTGTAGATGAAAGGGAGGAGACAGGTTAAAGAAGGATTTTTAAGCCTTGAGACAACTGAGACATGGATTGTGTATGTGTGCCATTCAGAGGGTGAATGGGTAAGACAATAGATTTAAGTGCCTTTGAACAGGGAATGGTAGTAGGTGCCAAGCGCACCAGTTTGAGTGTGTCAAGAACTGCAATGCTTCTGGGTTTTTCACACTAAACAGTTTCCCATGTGTATCAAGAATGGTTCACCACCCAAAAGACATCCAGCTAACTTGACACAACAGTGAGAAGCATTGGCGTTAACATGGACCAGAATCCCTGAGGAACGCTTTCGACACCATGTAGTGTTCATGCCCCGACGAATTGAGGCTGTTCTGAGGGCAAATGGGGACAACTCAATATTAGGAAGGTGTTCCTAATTTTTTGTACTCCCAGTACTCCCAGTGTATATCACTGTTTCTGAAAGATTTCATCAATTTAATTCTTACTGAAAACAACCCACAACATCCTCCCTTCTCCATCCAGGACCCCAGCCTTCAGAGGCACTGGGGACCAGGTCAGTGTTCGGGCTACCTGAAGGCCGTTGGAAGCGTTCATCCTGGAAGGTCAAGGTTCACCAGGGCTCAGTGCTCCCGGCGGGTTCAATCACCCTGGACATCACCAGCCCAGCAGACGCCCCAGTGGGAGAGTACAGCCTGTCTGTAAAGACCAGCGCCACCGCCTCAGTGGGCAGCAGTCTGGGCAAGCTCCTTCTGCTGTTTAATCCCTGGTGCCAAGGTAAAGACAATTCAATTCAAAACAACTTCATTATCCCTCATGGGGAATTCTGGGACAATTAATTCACTTCCTGCGAACGAGATTTGAGAGTATGGTAAAGCATATGTTATACTTTAGAATGGAATATAAAGCATTCCTAAAAATGTTAACAAGAACTGTGATAAATTAATATTTTTAATCACACAAAGGACAACAAATGTGGTGAATGCATCAATACAGCCATGGTAACACACAGTCATTATTTGATACAGTATCCAGAGGGTGTCAAATGCTGCATTCCTGAATGTTCTTATCAGTTTAACAGCTGGAAATGGCTAACTTTACAGAGATTGTTGTAACCCATGTCTCTGTATGGGTTGGAAAGACGCCTCATAACTGTTTTGGGACATAATAGACACACAGATACAAACAATGGGCCACAACATCCAGAGCCACATTATATGAATGACAATATGTGGTTATGAATGCTGTTCTCTAATATCAAAATGGTTGCATTGCTGTTGAAACCATGTGATGAGTTCATTGGTAGCACAGCCAATTAGCACAGTTTGGTCACACAGCCTGGTAGCACAGCTTGGTAGCACAGCCTTGCAGCACATCCTGGCAGCACAGATTGGTAGCACAGCCTATTAGCATGGATTGGTAGTGCAGCCTGGTAGCACAGCTTGGTACCAAGGCTTGGTAACGGCTTCGTAACATTCTGGTAACACAGCCTGATAACACAGTCTGGTAACATACTGGTAACAGCCTGGTAACACCCTGGTAACATACTGGTAACACAGCTTGGTAACACTACATTCTAGCATGGGAGACAGTGGTCATAACACAGTAACAGCATGATAACATGTTAAAGTTACTCGCAATTAAAACATTGTCCAGATACCCTTTCATTTAATAATAACAAATAACAATGTATTTTTTATTTATCCTTTATTTAACCATTCAAGTCAGTGGAACAAATTCTTATAATTGATGTTTTAAAACGTCTGTATTTTGTTGCGGGCTGTAGAGGACTGGGTGCATCTACCTGAGGAGGAGGAGAGGCAGGAGTATGTGATGAGAGAACAAGGCCTGGTGTACAAAGGTTCTGACAAATACATCAGCTCTATGGCGTGGAACTTCGGACAGGTACACAGAACAAACAAAACAGTATTGTACCGTTGAAAAGTACTAGCTAGCTGCTCATAACATATAGGGTTTGTTTCCTGGATACAGATTAAATATATTCCTCAACTAAAAAGCAAACTCAATGGGAGAATCTCCATCCAAAAGTATTTTTACTCTGGAGAAGTCCAGGACTAATCTGTTGTCCAGGAAACCGACCAAGTGTCACACGTTATCTTAGTCTACATGATTGGCTAGAGTCCTGTGTGGCTCCATTGGTAAAGCATGGCTCTTGCAACTCAAGGGTTGTGGGTTTCGATTACCGCGGGAGACCAATGCGAACATTTATCCACTCAATACTGTAAGTCACTCTGGATAAGAGCGTCTGTTAAGTGACTAAATTGTAAGTTAGTATAGACAAGACATTTTAGAAATTGTTGTAGGCTTGCTAGCTAACCTGCCCTAATGTATTGTTTCTCCAGTTTGAAGACGATATAGTGGACATTTGCCTGAAGCTGCTTGATGTGAATTCCAAGTGTCTGAGTGACCCCGCCAAGGACTTCTCTGCTCGTTGCAACCCCATCTATGTCAGTAGGGTGGTCAGTGCCATGGTAAGATTGGAGATCTGACCCACACTAGTAACAGTGACAACATTATTGAACCCCACTAGTAACAGTGACAACATTATTGAACCCCACTAGTAACAGTGGCATCATTATTGAACCCCACTAGTAACAGCGACAACATTATTGAACCCCACTAGTAACAGTGACATCATTATTGAACCCCACTAGTAACAGTCACAACATTATTGAACCCCAGTAGTAACAGTCACAACATTATTAAACCTCACTAGTAACAGTGACATTAATGAACCCCACTAGTAACCGTGACAACATTATTGAACCAAAGTAGTAAGTGACAACATTATTAAACCCCACTAGTAACAGTGACAACATTATTGAACCAAAGTAGTAAGTGACAACATTATTAAACAACACCAGTAACAGTGACAACATTATTGAACCCCACTAGTAACAGCGACAAGATTATTGAACCCCACTAGTAACAGAGACAACATTATTGAACTCCACTAGTAGCCGTGGCAACATTATTGAACCCCACTAGTAACAGTGACAACATTATTGAACCCCACTAGTAACAGTGACAACATTATTGAACCCCACTAGTAACCGTGACAACATTATTGAACCCCACTAGTAACAGTGACAACATTATTGAACCCCACTAGTAACAGAGACAACATTATTGAACCCCACTAGTAACAGTGACATTCTTTAAATCATCATCAGCTCATAGTTCTGTTTAAACAGCACAAGAAAATCCATTGGTTTATTTCTGGCCCTGTTCACTATAAATGGGTCCAGTGCCACTAATTAAGGTGTTGTTACACATATAGGACTGGTTTCCCAGACCCAGATTAAATCTAGTCCTGGACTAAAAGTAACTTTCCACACTGAACATGCTTTTTAGTCCAAGGCTATGCTCAATCTAGATCCAGGAAAGCAACTACATTTTAGATTGTACAAAAACACATTCACTCAGCCAAATGAGAGTTCTGGAATCTAATTGTAACATTATTTTCCTTGCCCAGATCAACGCTAACGATGACGGAGGTGTCCTGATGGGGCGGTGGGATGGTCAATACGATGGTGGCGTGTCCCCCACTCACTGGAACGGCAGTGTGGAGGTACTAAGGAGGTGGCTCAAATATGGTGGCAATCCAGTCAAGTATGGCCAGTGTTGGGTGTTCGCCGCTGTAATGTGCACAGGTAGGCTATCACTGTCCAATCTCCCTTCAATTATTATTTTAGTCAATCAATCAATACCATGTTATTTAAATAGCACTGACTATTGCATGCACTCAGACCCAGGGCTGTGATTGGTTTTTGAGGGATGGCAAGATTACCCACCATTTGTGTCCGATTCACCTCTGACCAGAGGAGAGAGGCTGGTGTCAATGCCTTTGATGTGTTTATTTTAGTTAACCAGTATGCTTTGAACATGCTGTTTTAGTCAACCAGTATTCCTGAAATGTATTTCCATGTCAGTACTGAGGTGTTTGGGAATCCCATGTCGAGTGGTTACCAACTTCCAGTCAGCCCACGACACCGACAAAAACCTGACAATTGATGAATTCTTCTCCAAGGATGGAGTCAGACTCAAACAGAGCCCCGACAGTGTGTGGTAAGTGTAACATGAGGTCATTGTGGCTACAGTATGAAGAGTGATGCCAATAGCATGAAGTTTTGAAGACTGTTTTTTCTGCTCAGGAACTACCATGTGTGGGTGGAGGCTTGGATGAGACGGCCCGATCTCTCAGCAGACTCCTTATACGATGGCTGGCAGGCTGTGGACCCCACCCCCCAGGAGAAAAGCACTGGTACGGTCCAACTTCCATCTCATCTCACACCATCTTACATAATAACACACTTCTGGAGGTTGTATGTACTGTATGTTGTGTTATTGTGCAGATGGTTCTGAGTTTGTGTCCTGGGTCTGGGAGACATGAAGGGAACTCCCTGTATTACGCTGTCTTCCCCTCCCCCAGGTGTTTACTGCTGCGGCCCTGCTCCAGTCAAGGCCATACTGCAGGGTCACGTTGACCTCAAATACGATGTGCCCTTTGTCTTCGCCGAAGTCAACGCCGACCGTGTAACCTGGATGGTGTTCGCTGACGGCTCCAAGAAAAAGATCTCCACGGACACTGTGTCCGTAGGCCAGAACATCAGCACCAAGGCAGTGGGCAGCGACAAGAGAGTGGACATCACGGCCAACTATAAACATGCAGAGGGTTGGTATTGAATGAACCGAGAGTCTGACTATATCAAGATTGAACTGTTATCAGTTGATTTCAGAAATAATGCAGCGTTACAAGGGTTATGCCTATCATAAGGGTATAACTGTATTTTATATATTTGAGAACTACGGTTTGTCTGGGGAAAAGTTCTGTACTTTTTAAAGAGATGAGTCAGAAAGGTGCTGTGTCCACCTGTCACGATAATTCTCCCAGGTGAGTGAGAGCAACTGCTTGAGTCACCAGGTACTCATCCAAAATGTCACATTTCAAACAGGCACGGAAAAGGAGAGGGCTGTGTACAATCAAGCTGTGAAAAGAGTCAACATACCCGAAGAGAATTCAAATGGGATCCATGACGACAAACCTGGCGTTTCCATGAAGATCGTGGAGCTGACCAAGCCGATCAGCGGCAAAGACATCGAGCTCAAGCTTGTACTGAACAGCAACGACAGTGTGACTCGGAAATTAGTGATCAATGTCAATGTTCAGGCCATGAGATACAACGGGATCCCATCCTCCCAGATACAGACCGAATTGAAAGAACAGAAGCTCCTTCCCAACCAAGGTAGAGTGAAAAAGTATTTCCATGAGTAGACCTACAATGTTTAAGTAACACAGTAGTGCACACAGGGAGGCATTTCCATTACAGAACAAAGAGAACTGAAACACTTAACAAAACCAAGATCACATTGCAGCTCTTCACCTTCATGATTCTTTGTCAACATCCTTGGTATGACACATATATCAATCTCAATGATGGTGTTGTGTTTCAGGAGTGCATATAGTTAGAGTTTAACTGGTCAATTTAACAAAGCTGTAAAGTCTCATGTATAGCTGCCATAGCGTTGTAGCAAATCGACTGACACTTACTCTTATGGCTGTCAGGTTGCAAATGTTATACTGAGGACGCTACAGAATGTAAGGGTTGCTAACGTGGTACTGAGGATGATACAGAATGTTAGGGTTGCTAACGTGGTACTGAGGATGATACAGAATGTTAGGGTTGCTAACGTTGTACTGAGGATGATACAGAATGTTAGGGTTGCTAACGTTGTACTGAGGATGATACAGAATGTTAGGGTTGCTAATGTTGTACTGAGGATGATACAGAATGTTAGGGTTGCTAACGTGGTACTGAGGATGATACAGAATGTTAGGGTTGCTAACGTTGTACTGAGGATGATACAGAATGTTAGGGTTGCTAACGTGGTACTGAGGATGATACAGAATGTTAGGGTTGCTAATGTTGTACTGAGGATGATACAGAATGTTAGGGTTGCTAACGTGGTACTGAGGATGATACAGAATGTTAGTGTTGCTAACGTGGTACTGAGGACGCTACAGAATGTTAGGGTTGCTAACGTTGTACTGAGGATGATACAGAATGTTAGGGTTGCTAACGTGGTACTGAGGATGATACAGAATGTTAGGGTTGCTAACGTTGTACTGAGGATGACACAGAATGTTAGGGTTGCTAACGTTGTACGGAGGATGATACAGAATGTTAGGGTTGCTAACGTTGTACTGAGGATGATACAGAATGTTAGGGTTGCTACTGTTGTACTGTGGACACCACAGAATGTTAGCATTTGTGATACCTTGACAATCAAATGCATTGACTCTGTTGGCAGATCTGATTATACCCATCCACATCCCCTTCTCTGTGTATGGTGAGAAAATGCGGGAGAGCAACAGCATCAAGGTTTCGGCTGTGGTCACAGACAAGGACAAGAGTGGGGCAGTGTACATCACAGAGAAAGACTTTGTGTCACAGAGCCCTTCGCTCACCATCAAAGTGAGTACTGCATATTCCCAAACATTGTCATTTCGCAGTCTGTCAGATCCTTAAGCCACTCCAAAAACCCACTTAGAACAGCTCTTTCTCTGAGTGACATTCTTTGGGGTCATTAGTGAACAAGCCCCGATTGTCTTTACATACTCTTGGGTTACCATTTTAATTTATAGGTGGCAAACACACTAGTAGCGAGAATAGCAATTTGCAAGGATATTAACGGTTGACCTGTGAATAAACGTGTTGTGAAGATGAAAATCTAAAGTGTTAAATTGTCATCTGAACAGTTGATCTATTAAATACAACGCCAATATCAGTAACAGCCATTAAACTGGAGATGGGGTTTATTCAGTGTGATAGTTCCGATATAATATACTATTTAGCAAATGCTTTTATTCGAATGTGTGTTCTCTTTTAGGCCATTGGATCTGAATTGCAGTATAGTGACATGATGGCAGAGGTTGTGTTTGAGAACCCTCTATCCGAAGGTCTAAGAGACTGCTTCATAACAGTGACCGGCAGTGGCTTGCTGACTGAAACAATGGAAGCCAGGTAGGCCCTGACATTTCTCTGATGTCTTTACTAGCAAGGTTTCAGTTTGTCATAAAACCTGAATCCATCCCACTGTGCAAAAACTGGTTGAATCAACATTATTTCCATGCAATTTCAACCCAAAAAATCAGTGTGATGATGTTGAATCAACATGGAAAACTGATTGGATTTACAAAAAGTCAACTTTTAACCTTTTTTGTTGGTTTTTAATTCACATTAGTTGATAACTCAACCAAATGTAAATCAGAACTAGACGTTGAACTGACGTCTGTGCCCTGTGAAATGTGTCCAGATTTGAATCCTGGATGTGCACCCAGTTTTTGCCAAGTGGGATGGATTCAGATTTTATGACAAACCGAATCTTTGCTCATCAAGTTGGCAATTTAGCTCTTAATCTCAGAATCCCAGGCCTAAAATCTCAGGTAATTGTGTAAGATGCTTGATTAGGTTCCGGAGGAAAATGTTTGACCAAAGATACTAATGATACTAGTGAAGTCACCAGTCCCCTAAACAGAAACTCTCAGCCAAGCCCCCCTTCTGAAAACTTTCAGAATGAAATCATTGTCTGAAATCATTGCTTGAACCCCCCCCCCCCCACACACACACACACACACTTTCAGCACCACCTCCACCCAATCCTGATATGTCCAGATATCTAGTGAGGACACCAAAGCACCGGAACTACGGTTCCTTGTTAGTTATGGCATCACAGTCTTTTGACAGATGATTCAATACAATTTATGTTACGTAGTCTGTCCAGAGATTATTTAGCTCTTGGCTAAACTAGAAAGTACATGCATTCATGGGCTGTTCATGTGGTTAAAGCTTAGGGATTTTCCATCTGAAATATTTTACACTACCTTGTGTGTTGAAGTTTAGAGATCTATAAAGCTTCCTTGAGGTCTAATTTTTTTTCACGTGTCTCCTCAGAACGCCTTTGATAAAACAAGGGCAACGACTATGTGTGAAGATTCCCTTCACCCCATACAGACCCGGTCCTAAGAAGCTAGTGGCCGGCTTCAACTGTGATCAATTCAGGGACATAAAGGCAAGCTGCAATGTCTACATCAAACCGTCACCAGTGTTGTCCCCCCACTGCCGTAGATAGTAAAGCCCTCGTGAGAATTACTCTAATAACTCAAATAAGTTAATCAATTTATACCATATTTTCCTGTTATATCCTGTATCAGCCTTTCTTAAAGTAGGGGTCGCGAGCCTGACCTGTTAATGGTGGGTCGTGACGTGTCAGAGTAAATGTATCAATATTTCATATATGTCACGTGTCAATACTTCACAGCTTTTTTTTCTCAACATGTGTTTTTTGGGGGGCTGAAATGCCTTCTGGAACATGTGAACTTTCATGTACCTTAATAACAAACATGTATGCCATCCGTAAATATGAATAAAATTGTGAAATTACCAGCCTAGTTGGTTTAGCCACTGAAAAAGGCAGGAACCTTCCCGCTAGTCATGATTGGCTGAGATAATGTAATGGCTGGATATGCCGAGACATGAGTTCGAATTGGTCTGCCATGTAGCACGCTTCTGTCTATAACATGAGCTGGTCAGTATGTGTTGCTTTCCACTTTCTAGAGGAACGAGTTTTGATATCAGTGGAATGCCCGGTGGAATTAGAGTATGCACGCCCAATTTTTCAGTTTTTGACTTGTTAAAAAAGTTTGAAATATCCAATAAATGTCGTTCCACTTCATGATTGTGTCCCACTTGTTGTTGATTCTTCACAAACAAATACAATTTTATATATTTATGTTTGAAGCCTGAAATGTGGCAAAAGGTCGCAAAGTTCAAGGGGGCCGAATACTTTCGCAAGGCACTGTATCAATGATGTCGCTCTTGCTGCGGGTGATTCTTTGATCCACCTCTACGCAGATGACACCATTCTGTATACATCTGGCCCTTCTTTGGTCACTGTGTTAACAAACCTCCAGACGAGCTTCAACGCAATACAACACTCCTTCTGTGGCCTCCAATTGCTCTTAAATGCTAGTAAAACTAAATGCATGCTCTTCAACCGATCGCTGCCTGCACCCGCCCACCCGACTAGCATCACTACTCTGGACGGTTCTGACTTAGAATATGTGGACTACTATAAATACCTAGGTGTCTGGCTAGACTTTAAAATCTCCTTCCAGACTCACATTAAGCATCTCCAATCCATAGTTAAATCTAGAATCAGCTTCCTATTTCACATCAAAGACTTTCATGCTGCCAAACATACCCTAGTAAAACTGACTATCCTACCGATCCTTGACTTTGGCGATGTCATTTACAAAATAGCCTCCAACACTCTACTCAGCAAATTGGATACAGTATATCACAGTGCCACCCGTTTTGTCACAAAAGCCCCATATACTACCCACCACTGCGACCTGTATACTCTCGTTGGCTGGTCCTCGCTACAAATTCGTCGCCAAACCCACTGGCTCCAGGTCATCTATAAGTCTTTTCTAGGTAAAGCTCAGCCTTATCTCAGCTCACTGGTCACCATAGCAACACCCACCCGTAGCACGTGCTCCAGCAGGTATATTTCACTGGTCATCGCCAAAGCCAACACCTCCTTTGGCCGCCTTTCCTTCCAGTTCACTAACTTTAAGCGTCAGTTGTCAGAGCAGCTTACCGATCGCTGCAGCTGTACACAGCCAATATGTAAATAGCCCATCCAACCAGCTACCTAACGCGTCCCCATAATTGTTTTTTGTTTTTCTGCTCTTTTGCACACCAGTATTTCTACTTACTTCCTAATCTGCACATATATCACTCGTGTAAATTTCTAAATTGTAATTACTTTGCCACTATTGGCCTATTTATTGCCTTACCTCCTTACTTAATTTGCAAGCAGTGTACACATATTTTTCTATTGTATTATTGACTGTACGTTTGTTTATCCCATGTGTAACTCTGTGTTGTTTTTGTCACACTGGTCAGGTTGTAGTTTTACCTGGTTAAATAAAGGTGAAATAAATACAATTTTAATTCAATAAAAATGTCCCACTAAAATACAAAGCATCTGACTGTATGTGCCACTAAAATCCAAAGCATCTGGCTGTATGTCCCACTAAAATACAAAGCATCTGACTGTATGTGCCACTAAAATACAAAATAAAAGTGATGAAGCCCAAATGAATCTGTAAATATTCATACACTCATGAAACAAAATGTATGTTTGTCAAATATTTGTCTTGCAGTAATGTAATATATCTGCTGTTAAAATAATATAGAGCATGTGTGTGTGTACACAAGAGGGAAGAACACACACTTCAGTAACATTCAACAAAGTCCCAGTCCATTGAGCTCAGGGTCAGAGAAAAGACCCCCAGTCCTCTTCACACACCTCTTTGTTTTCATTCACCTCATACACACGTACCCACACTGCCACTCATCGTCTAGCTGGACCCTTGAATCAGAGCTTTGATCTTCTGTAGGTTGTGATCCACAGCAACGTCCAAAAACTGCACCCAGTTCAGGTCTGCTTCTAAACACACGTGACAGGCCCTGAGGAGGAAGGAGGAGGAGAAGAGAGAGGGAGAGGGCTGTGTACCAGTAGAGGAAGGAGAAGAGAGAGAGAGGGCTGTGTACCAGTAGAGGAAGGAGAGGAGAGGGAGAGGGCTGTGTACCAGTAGAGGAAGGAGAAGAGAGGGAGAGGGCTGTGTACCAGTAGAGGAAGGAGAAGAGAGGGAGAGGGCTGTGTACCAGTAGAGGAATGAGAAGAGAGAGAGAGAGAGAGGGCTGTGTACTAGTAGCGGAAGACAAACATGCCAAGAGAGGGCCACCCACCAAAACTCACAAACCAGGCAAAGAGGGCATTATTAATCAGAGAGGCAACAAAGAGACCAAAGATAACCCTGAAGGAGCTGCAAAGCTCCACAACGGAGATTGGAGTATCTGTCCATAGGACCACTTTAAGCTGTACACACGACAGAGCTGGGCTTTACAGAAGAGTAACCAGAAAAAAAGCCATTGCTTAAAGAAAAGAATAAGCAAACACGTTTGGTGTTCGCCAAAAGGCATGTGGGAGACTCCCCAAACATATGGAAGAAGGTACTCTGGTCATATGAGACTAAAATGTAGCTTTTTGTCCATCAAGGGAAAAGCTATGTCTGACGCAAACCCAACACCTCTCATCACCCCGAGAACAACATCCCCACAGTGAAGCATGGTGGTGGCAGGGACTGGGAAACTGGTCAGAATTGAAGGAATGATGGATGGGGCTAAATCCAGGGAAATTCTTGAGGGAAACCTGTTTCAGTCTTCCAGAGATTTGAGACTGGGACAGAGGTTCACCGTCCAGCAGGACAATGACCCTAAGCATACTGCTAAAGCAACCCTCGAGTGGTTTAAGGGGAAACATTTAAATATCTTGGAATGGTGTAGTCAAAGCCCAGACCTCAATCCAAATTGAGAATCTGTGGTTTGACTTAAAAATTGCTGTACAGAAGCAGAACCCATACAACTTGAAGGAGCTGGAGCAGTTTTGCCTTGAAGAATGGGCAAAAATCCCAGTGGCTAGATGTGCCAAGCTTATAGAGACATATCTCAAGAGAATTGCAGCTGTAATTTCTGCAAAAGGTGTCTCTAACAAAGTATTGACTTTAGGGGGGTGAATAGTTATGCACTCTCAAGTTGTCTGTTTTTTTGTCTTATTTGTTGTTTGTTTCTCAATAAAAAAATCATTTGCATCTTCAAAGTGGTAGGCATGTTGTGTAAATCAAATGATGCAAACCTCCAAAAAAATCAATTTTAATTCCAGGTTGTAATGCAACAAAATAGGAAAAATGCCAAGGGGGGTGAATACTTTCACAAGCCACTGTAAATGCAGCCTCAGGATATGTGGTTTCCAGATTGCATAAAGTCCAGTGAAGTTCTTTGAGGGCCGTTGTGGTATCAGCTTGAGGGGGATATAGACCGCCTTGGTAATTATTGCCGAAAATACTCTCTGGAGATAGTACAGTCGGCATTTGATTGTGAGATATTCTATGTTGGGTGAACAGAAGGACTTGAGTTCCTGTATGTTATCACAGTTACACCATAAGTTGTTAGTCTTAAAACATACCTCCACCCTTCTGCTTCCCAGAGACATGTTTGTTGCTGTTGGTGCGATGTACTGAGCACCCAACTGGCTTTACAGAGTTAGACAGTATATCTCAAGAGAGAGCCATGGTTCTGTGAAGCAGAGTGTGTTACAATATCCCTGGTGTCTCTCTGAAAAGCAACTCTCGCCTTGAGCTCATCAACTTTATTTTCCAGAGATTGGACATTAGCGAGTAAAATTTCCGGGAGCGGTGGGTGGTATGCACCCTTCCTAAGTCGGACCAGAATACCACCCCGAGTACCTCTCCTACGCCGGCGTTGTCTTGGGTCAGCCTCTGGAATAAGTTACATTTCTCTGGGGAGAGCAAACAAAGGATCTGCTCCAGGGAAGTCCTGGTTGTAATGCTGGAAGTTCTGATGAGTTACCGTCGCTCTAATTTCCAATCGTTTTTCTTGGCTGTATGTAATGACACAGAGAGTTTTCATCTGTATTTTCCATAGCTGTCTGCATACCACCACAGAACAGTGATGGCACTAAAACCACACTCAATGAGCTGTATACCGCCGTAAGCAAACAGGAAAACGCACATCCAGAGGTTGTGTATAGTGGCCAGGGACTTTAATGCAGGGTAACTTAAATCCGTTTGACCTAATTTCTATCAGCATGTTAAATGTGCAACCAGAGGGAAAAAACCTCTAGACCAGCTTTACTCCACACACAGAGACCCATACAAAGCTTTCCCTCACCCTCCATTTGGCAAATCTGATCATAATTCTATCCTCCTGATCCTTGCTTACAAGCAAAAATTAAAGCAGGAAGCACCAGTGATTCGGTCAATAAAAAAGTGGTCAGATGAAGCAGATACCAAGCTACAGGACTGTTATGCTAACACAAACTGGAATATGTTCTGGGATTCTTCTGATGGCATTGAGGAGTACACCACATCAGTCACTGGCTTCATCATTAAGTGCATTAATGACCTCGTCCCCACAGTGACTGTACGTACATACCCCAAAGAGAAGCCATGGATTAAAGACAACATCCGCACTGAGCTAAAGGGTAGAGCTGCGGCTTTCAGGAAGCGGATGTGGCAGGGCTTGCAAACTATTACAGACTACAAAGAGACGCAAAGCCGAGAGTTGCCCAGTGACACGAGCCTAACAGACAAGCTAAATTACTTCTATGCTGGCTTCGAGGTAAGTAACACTGAAACATACATGAGAGCATCAGCTGTTCCGGATGACTGTGTGATCTCACTCTCCGCAGCCAATGTGAGTAAGACCTTTATACAGGTCAAGGCTTCCGGGCCAGACGGATTACCAGGACCTGTACTCCGGGCATGTGCTGACCAACCGGCAAGTGTCTTCACTGACATTTTCACCTCTCCCTGTCTGAGTCTGTAATACCAACATGTTTCAAGCAGACCACCATCGTCCTTGTGCCCAAGAACACTAAGGTTACCTGCTTAAATGACTACTGTCCCGTAGCACTCACATCTGTAGCCATGAAGTGCTTTGAAAGGATGGTCATGGCTCACATCAACACCATCATCCCAGAAACCCTAGATCCACACAAATTTGCATATCACCCCAACAGATCCACAGATGATGCAATCTCTATTGCACTTCACAATGTCCTTTCACACCTGGACAAAAGGAACACCTATGTGAGAATGCTATTAATTTACTACAGCTCAGTGTTCAATGCCATAGTGCCCTCAAAGCTCATCAATAAGCGAAGGATCTTGGGACTAAACACCTCCCTCTGCAACTGGATCCTGGACTTCCTGACGGGCCACCCCTAGGTGGAAAGGGTAGGTAACAACACATCTGCCACACTGATCCTCAACACGAGGCCCCCTCAGGACTGCGTGCTCAGTCCCCTCCTGTACTCCATGTTTACTCGTGACTGCATGGCCAGGCAGGACTCTAACACCATCATTAAATTTGCCAATGACACAACAGTGGTAGGCCTGATCAACGACAACGATGAGACAGCCGATAGGGAGGAGATCAGAGACCTGGCCGTTTGGTGCCAGAACAACGACTTCTCCCTCAACGTGATCAAGCCAAAGGAGATGATTGTGGACAACAGGAAAAGGAGGACCGAGCACGCCCCCATTCTCATCGCAGTGGATCAGGTTGAGAGCTTGAAGTTCCTTGGCGTCCACATCATCAACAAACTAACATGGTCCAAGCACACCAAGACAGCCGTGAAGAGGGCACGACAAAACCTATCCCCCCTCAGGAGACTGAAAAGATTTGGCATGGGTCCTCAGATTCTCAAAAGGTTCTACAGCTGCAACATTAAGAGCATGTCTGGTTGCATCACTGCCTGGTATGGCAACTGCCCGGCCTCCGACCGCAAGGCACTACAGAGGGTAGTGTGAACCGCCCAGTACATCATTGGGCCAAGCTTCCTGCCATCCAGGACCATTATACCAGGCAGTGTCAGAGGAAGGCCCTAAAAAATGTGAAAGACTCCTGCCACCCTAGTCATAGACTGCTCTCTTTGCTACCGCACGGCAAGAGGTCCAAGAGGCTTCTGAACACCTAATCAAATGTCTAGCCAGACTTTTTGCATTGCACCCTCCCCTCACCTCTTTTACACTGCTGCTACTCTCTGTTGTTATCATAGTTACTTTATCATAGTTACTTTAATAACTCTACTTTTTTTTCACCTTTATTCAACCAGATGGGCAAATTCTGGTTGAATAAAGTTCTAATTTACAATTGCGACCTGGCCAAGATAAAGCAAAGCAGTTCGACACATACAACAACACAGAGTTACACATGGAGTAAAACAAACATACAGTCAATAATACAGTAGAAAAATATGTCTACATACAATGTGAGCAAGTGAGGTGAGATAAGGGAGGTAAAGGCAAAAAAAGGCCATGGTGGCAAAGTAAATACAATATAGCAAGTAAAACATTGGGAATGGCTGATTTGCAGTGGAAGAATGTGCAAAGTAGAGATAGAAATAATGGGGTACAAAAGAGCAAAATAAATAAATACAGTAGGGAAAGAGGTAGTTGTTTGGGCTAAATTATAGATGTACAGGTGCAGTAATATGTGAGCTGCTCTGACAGCTGGTGCTTAAAGCTAGTGAGGGAGATAAGTGTTTCCAGTTAAAGAGATTTTTGTAGTTCGTTCCAGTCATTGGCAGCAGAGAACTGGAAGTAGAGGCGGCCAAAGGAAGAATTGGTTTTGGGGGTGACCAGACATATATACAGTGGGGCAAAAAAGTATTTAGTCAGCCACCAATTGTGCAAGTTCTCCCACTTAAAAAAGATGAGAGAGGCCTGTAACTTTCATCATAGGTACACTTCAACTATGACAGACAAAATGAGAAAACAAAATCCAGAAAATCACATTGTAGGATTTTCAATGAATTTATTTGCAAATTATGGTGGAAAATGAATATTTGGTCAATAACAAAAGTTTATCTCAATACTTTGTTATATACCCTTTGTTGGCAATGACAGAGGTCAAATGTTTTCTGAAATGCTTCTTACGAAGCCACTCCTTTGTTGCCCGGGTGGTGTGTTTGGAATCATTGTCATGCTTAAAGACCCAGCCACGTTTCATCTTCAATGCCCTTGCTGATGGAAGGAGGTTTTCACTCAAAATCTCATGATACATGGCCCCATTCATTCTTTCCTTTACACGGATCAGTCGTCCTGGTCCCTTTGCAGAAAAACAGCCCCAAAGCATGATGTTTCCACCCCCATGCTTCACAGTAGGTATGGTGTTCTTTGGATGCAACTCAGCATTCTTTGTCCTCCAAACACGACGAGTTGAGTTTTTACCAAAAAGTTATATTTTGGTTTCATCTGACCATATGACATTCTCCCAATAAAAAAAAAATGATGCTTGAAATTACATATCTAAATGACATACCCAAATCTAACTGCCTGTAGCTCAGGACCCGAAGAAAGGATATGCATATTCTTGATACCATTTGAAAGGAAACACTTTGACATTTGTGGAAATGTGAAATGAATGTAGGAGAATATAACACATTAGATCTGGTAAAAGATAATACAAAGAAAAAACATGTTTTTTTGTGGTTTTGTTCCATCATCTTTGATATGCAAGAGAAAGACCAGTATATGAGGAATCTAGGCGCAAATTAGACTTTGGCCACTAGATGGCAGCAGTGTATGTGCAAAGTTGTAGACTGATCCAATGAACCATTGTATTTCTGTTCAAAATGTTGTATCAAGACTGCCCAAATGTGCCTAATTGGTTTATTAATACATTTTCAAGTTTATAACTGTGCACTCTCCTCAAACAATAGCATGGTATTATTTCATTGTAATAGCTACTGTAAATTGGACAGTGCAGTTAGATTAACAAGAATTTAAGCTTTCTATGCACCAAATACAACTGTGAAATTCTTTATATGCACCAAATACAACTGTGAAATTCTTACTTACAAGCCCTTAACCAACAATGCAGTTCAAGAAATAGATTTTTCTTCCTACTGTGTCAATGGACGTGCTTCCTTTGGTACATATAATCTATACTGAACAAAAATATCAATGCAACATGCAACAATTTAAACTATTTTACAGTTACAGTTCATATAAGAAAATAAGTCAATTGAAATACATTCATTAGGCCATAATCTATGGATTTCACATGTCTGGGCAGGGGTGCAGCTATGAGTGGGCCTTGGAGGATATAGGCCCACTCACTTGGGGGCCAGGCCCATCCACTGGGGAACCAGGCCCAGCCAATCAGAATGAGTTTTTTTTCACCCACAAAAAGGCTTTATGACATACAGAAATAATCCTCAGTTTCATCAACTGTCCGGTTGGCTGGTCTCAGCTGATCCTGCAGGTGAAGAAGCCGGATGTGGAGGTCCTGGATGGCATGGTCTGCGGTTATGAGGCCGGTTGGACGTACTGCCAAATTCTCTAAAATTACATTGGAGGCAGCTGATGGTAGAGAAATTAACGTTCAATTATCTGGCAACAACTCTGGTGGACAGTCCTGCAGTCAGCATGTCAGTTGCACGCTGCCTCAAAACTTGTGATATTGTGTTGTGTGACAAACCTGCACATTTTAGACGCCATACTCTACTGTTACACAGCCTTCTCCGTCTCTTCTCCTTCCTCTACTGGTACACAGCCCTCTCTCTTCTCCTCCCTCTACTGGTACACAGCCCTCTCTCTTCTCCTTCCTCTACTGGTACACAGCCCTCTCCCTCTCTTCTCCTCCCTCTACTGGTACACAGCCCTCTCCCTCTCTTCTCCTCCCTCTACTGGTACACAGCCCTGTCCCTCTCTTCTCCTCCCTCTACTGGTACACAGCCCTCTCCCTCTCTTCTCCTCCCTCTACTGGTACACAGCCCTCTCCCTCTCTCTTTTCCTCTACTGGTACACAGCCCTCTCCCTCTCTTCTCCTCCCTCTACTGGTACACAGCCCTCTCCCTCTCTTCTCCTCCCTCTACTGGTACACAGCCCTCTCCCTCTCTTCTCCTCCCTCTACCGGTACACAGCCCTCTCCCTCTCTCTTTTCCTCTACCGGTGCACAGCCCTCTCTTCTCCTCCCTCTACTGGTACACAGCCCTCTCTCTCTCTCTTCTCCTCCCTGTACTGGTACACAGCTCTCTCCCTCTCTCTTCTCCTTCCTCTACTGGTACACAGCCCTCTCTTTCTCTCTTCTCCTTCCTCTACTGGTACACAGCCCTCTCCCTCTCTCTTCTCCTCCTTCCTCCTCAGGGCCTGTCACGTGTGTTTAGAAGCAGACTTGAACTGGGTGCAGTTTTTGGACTTTGCTGTGGATCACAACCTACAGAAGATCAAAGCCCTGATTCAAGGGTCCAGCTAGACGATGAGTGGCAGTGTGGGTACGTGTGTATGAGGTGAATGAAAACAAAGAGGTGTGTGAAGAGGACTGGGGGTCTTTTCTCTGACCCTGAGCTCAATGGACTGGGACTTTGTAGAATGTTACCGAAGTGTGTGTTCTTCCCTCTTGTGTACACACATGCTCTACATCATTTTAACAGCAGATACATTACTGCAAGACAAATATTTGACAAACATACATTTTGTTTCATGAGTGTATGATTCATTTGGGCTTCATCACTTTTATTTTGTATTTTAGTGGGACATACAGCAAGATGCTAACAGTGGCATAAGCCTGTTTGGAAATCTTTCTTTGAGTGACAGACGTGAATTCTGAAAGAACAATAAGTCAATCAGGATATTTATGCAAGTTATGCATTTGATTTTATTTGACAATTTAAAATGCATTAAGAAGCCACACCAGTCAACAATAATTTATACAGTAAGATGTACAGTAGGCCTGAACATGTTTCATCTTCATGTGTGACCTACCAGCTCAATTCGGTCTAATGTAGCAAAATATGACATTGTGTTTTTTACATTGGATAAAAGTATAGACTCAGAACTAGAAACTGGTATATCATATACTACAATTGAGGAACAACGGGAAAGTAATTCTGCTTTAATTAAAAGTTGATAAACTTGTAATCTCACTTTTGAGAAAATGGCCCTTGAATGTTTTGGTAAACCTACTAGGAGAGCTCTTCTTTGTCTGCACCCATTCAGCATCGTTCACACCCTCTTAAGCCTTAGTCCCACCTATCTCCTTAAGGATTCACATGTGAGGCCATGTACTAAACAACCAAAGATTTCAATACTAAAGGCTAGTTTATACTACGTGTATCAACAGTTGTCGCCATGACATCATGAACATTCTATTGTCGTCCGACGTCAAACTTGTCATTGTTGTTATGACAAAGTTTGAACACAGAAACTACAGGCTGCATGACATCAACAGCCTGGGGGTCCAAAATAGCAGAACTAGAAAATAGCTAACGGTTGTGAGTGTGATGAAATAGAAGCAGGACATTCTACCAGAGAATTTGACAACTTGGACACGGTCTCGTTGACCTAACGTTATATCCTAATATGACTTTGATGCAGGTCATGTTCCAACATTTATTCGTCACATGCACAGGATACAGAAGGGGCAGTGAAATGGTAACTTAACCAGCCACCCTAGACATAGACTGTTCTCTCTGGTACCGCATGGCAAGCGGTGAAGAAGCCGGATGTGGAGGTTCTGGTTTGGCGTTGTTACACGTGGTCTGCGGTTGTGAGGCCTGTTGGACATACTGCCAAATTCTCTAAAACGACATTGGAGGCAGCTTATGGTAGAGAAATTAATGTTCAATTATCTGGCAACAAATCCGGTGGACAGTCCTGCAGTCATCATGTCAGTTGCATGCTGCCTCAAAACTTGAGACATCTGTGGCATTGTGTCGTGTGACAGAACTGCACATTTTAGAGTGGCTTTTTATTGTCCACAGCACAAGGTGTACCTGTGTAATGATCATGCTATTTAATCAGCTTATTGATATGCCACACCTTATGGGTGGATGGATTATCTTGGCGAAGGAGAATTGCTCACAAACAGGGATGTAAAACAAATTTGACATCCATGTAAATTGTGGGATCTTTTATTTCAGCTCATGAAACCAACACTTTACACGTTGTGTTTATATTTTTGTTCAGTATAGATTCTATTTCTATGACATGTCCTACTAGTAATTTAGGAACGATACTCTGTCTGTTTGTCATCATTCCAGGTGTGTGAACTGGCTATGGTGCTGAAGGGAGTGTTGGATATCATCAGGTGAGTACAGTAGTGCTGCTTAACCCACCTGTTTGTCTGTGTGTCAGCCACACAGGGACTAATGTTTTTAACTGTCGCCTACTGAATCATCCACTTGGTAGGGCGTATCTATTAATCATCTTCAGGAAGGACATGACAGAACTGGCTTCTGCTGTCACGGTACAATGACAGGCAGTGGATGAACAACAGGCTACAGAAAGCCAGTAGTTCCTGTTGCATCATTGTTGTAGGCTGGAAGCCAGCCATTGCACCCACTTGAGCGAAATAATGACATCACATCACCGTTGACTTAAACCCTGGCTTGTACTCACTCACACGCACACACACACACTCAATGTTAGTCTCCTCTTTTGTTTTCCGTCAAGGTGACGAGTCAGATCATTTAATAGGTGGAAGAATGAGGAAAGGAAGAACATGTTTTTTTGTACTCACTCACACACACACACACACACACACACACACACACACACACACACACCACACACACACACACACGTGTGTTTAGTAGCAGACTTGAACTGGGTGCAGTTTTTGGACGTTGCTGTGGATCACAACCTACAGAAGATCAAAGCTCTGATTCAAGGGTCCAGCTAGACGATGAGTGGCAGTGTGGGTACGTGTGTATGAGGTGAATGAAAACAAAGAGGTGTGTGAAGAGGACTGGGGGTCTTTTCTCTGACCCTGAGCTCAATGGACTGGGACTTTGTAGAATGTTACTGAAGTGTGTGTTCTTCCCTCTTGTGTACACACACACATGCTCTATATTATTTTAACAGCAGATATATTACATTACTGCAAGACAAATATTTGACAAACATACATTTTGTTTCATGAGTGTATGAATATTTACAGATTCATTTGGGCTTCATCACTTTTATTTTGTATATTTAGGGGACATACAGCCAGATGCTTTGTATTTTAGTGGGACATCATACAGCCAGATGCTTTGTATTTTAGTGGGACATACAGCCAGATGCTTTGTATTTTAGTGGGACATACAGCCAGATGCTTTGGATTTTAGTGGGACATACAGCCATATGCTTGTATTTTAGTGGAACATCATGCAGCCAGATGCTTTGTATTTTAGTGGGACATACAGCCATATGCTTGTATTTTAGTGGAACATCATGCAGCCAGATGCTTTGGATTTTAGTGGGACATACAGCCAGATGCTTGTATTTTAGTGGGACATACAGCCAGATGCTTTGTATTTTAGTGGGACATAATACAGCCAGATGTTTTGTATTTTAGTGGGACATACAGCCAGATGCTTTGTATTTTAGTGGGACATACAGCCAGATGCTTGTATTTTAGTGGGACATACAGCCAGATGCTAACAGTGGCAGAAGCCTGTTTGGAAATCTTTCTTTGAGTGACAGACTTGAATTCTGAAAGAACAATAAGTTAATCAGGATATTTATGCAAGTTATGCATTTGATTTTATTTGACAATTTAAAATGCATTAAGAAGCCACACCAGTCAACAATAGATGTACTACAATTACATAGACTGTTAGAATTGTTTTCAATAATAATTTATACAGTAAGATGTACAGTAGGCCTGAAAATATTTCATCTTCATGTGTGACCGACCGGGTCGGTCCAATGTAGCAACATTTTTACATTGGATAAAAGTATAGACTCAGAACTAGAAAGTGGTATATCATACACTACAGTTGAAGAACAATGGGAAAGTAATTCTGCTTTAAAAGTTGATAAACTTGTAATCTCACTTTTGAGAAAATTACCCTCCTCAGTACTACTATTGAGGAGCTCTTCTTTGTCTGCACCCATTCAGCATCGTTTACACCCTCTCAAGCCTTAGTCCCACCTATCTCTTTAAGGATTCACATGTGCTAAACAACCAAAGATTTCAAGACTAAGGGCTGGTTTATACTACGTGTATCAACAGTTGTCACAGCGATATCATTGGGGCGGCAGGGTTGCCTAGTGGTTAGAGTGTTGGACTAGTAACCGGAAGGGTGCAAGTTCCCCTGAGCTGACAAGGTACAAATCTGTCGTTCTGCCCCTGAACAGGCCACTGTTCCTAGGCAGTCATTGTAAATAAGAATTTGTTCTTAACTGACTTGCCTAGTAAAATATAAAATAAAAATTATATTTTCGTCCGACTTGTCATTGGTGTTATTCCAACTGTATGGCATCAACAGCCTGGGGGTCAAAAATAGCAGAACTAGAAAATAGCTAACGGTTGTGAGTGTGATGAAATAGAAGCAGGACATTCTACCAGAGAATTTGACAACTTGGACACGGTCTCATTGACCTAACGTTATATCCTAATTTGACTTTGGTGCAGGTCATGTTCTTCACATTATCTCTGGTAATACTACATACTATACATACTATATAAAATAAAACCAACATTTGTCACATGCACAGGATACAGAAGGTGTAGTGGAATGTTTACTTGAATAGTGGAGTCTAGCTATTTAGCTAAACAATTAACCATAATCCCAACTCATAACGTTACTACCCTACATGAACCTTCAGGGTAGTAGAACCAACCAGGTTCAATGTTAGCTAGCTAGCTAACATTAGGCTATAACTAGCAATGCAAGTGGTTCTGAGATACAAATAATATTACTACACAGATCATAGCTAACAGTACGCATATAAATTGGTAAATACAGTATAAATTGCAGAACTTATTTCACTTGCAATCAAAGCGATTTTCTGACTAAATTAGGAATGAATAATATCTGAAAATATTCAGTGTCTTTGGAAAGTATTCTAATTCCACTGATTTGAAAACTAGCTCCTCTAGAAAGTGGAGAGCAACACATACTGACCAGCTCATGTTATAGACAGAAGCTTGCTACATGGCAGACCAGTCCGAACTCATGTCTCGGCATGTCCAGCCCTTCCATTATCTCAGCCAATCATGGCTAGCGGGAAGATTCCTGGCTTTTTCAGTGGCTTAACCAACTAGGCTGGTAATTTCACAATTGTATTAGTATTTACAGATGGCAAACACATTTGTTATTAAGGAACATGAAAGTTCACATGTTCCAGAAGGCATTTCGGACCAAAAAAAAACCCAGATGCTGATAAAAAAAACATTTATGTTCAAATCCCTCTCCTGTGAAGTATTGACACGTGACATATATGAAATATTGATACATTTACTCTGACACGTCACGACCCACCATTAACAGGTCAGGGTCGCGACCCCTACTTTAAGAAAGGCTGATATAGGATATAACAGGAAAATACGGCATAAATTGATGAACTTATTTGAGTTATTAGAGTAATTCTCACGAGGGCTTTGCTATCTACGGCAGTGGGGGGACAACACTGGTGAAGGGTTTGATGTACACATTGCAGCTTGCCTTAATGTCCCTGAATTGATCACAGTTGAAGCCGGCCACTAGCTTCTTAGGACCGGGTCTGTATGGAGTGAAGGGAATCTTCACACGTAGTCGATGCCCTTGCTTTAGCAAAGGCATTCTGAGGAGACACGTGAAAAAAAATTATACCTCAAGGAAGCTTTAGATCTCTAAACTTCAACACACAAGGTAATGTAAAATATTTCAGATGGAAAAACCCTAAGCTTTAACCACATGAACAGCCCATGAATGCATGTACTTTCTAGTTTAGCCAAGAGCTAAATAATCTCTGGACAGACTACGTAACATAAATTGTATTGAATCATCTGTCAAAAGACTGTGATGCCATAACTAACAAGGAACCGTAGTTCCGGTGCTTTGGTGTCCTCACTAGATATCTGGACATATCAGGATTGGGTGGAGGTGGTGCTGAAAGTGTGGGGGGAGGGGGGTTTCAAGCAATGATTTCAGACAATGATTTCATTCTGAAAGTTTTCAGAAGGGGGGCTTGGCTGAGAGTTTCTGTTTAGGGGACTGGTGACTTCACTAGTCTCATTATTATCTTTTGTCCAAAAAAAATTCACCCAGAACCTAATCAAGCATTCTACACAATTACCTGAGATATTAGGTCTGGGTTTCTGAGATTAAGAGCTAAATTGCCAACTTGACGAGCAAAGTTTTGGTTTGTCATAAAATCTGAATCCATCCCACTTGGAAAAAACTGAGTCCACATCCAGGATTCAAATCTGGACACATTTCACAGGGCACAGACGTCAGTTCAACGTCTAGTTCTGATTTACATTTGGTTGAGTTATCAACTAATGTGAATTAAAAACCAACAAAAACGGTTAAAAGTTGACTTTTTGTAAATCCAATCAGTTTTCCATGTTGATTCAACATCATCACACTGATTTTTTTTGGTTGAAATTGCATGGAAATAATGTTGAGTCAACCAGTTTTTGCACAGTGGGATGGATTGAGGTTTTAGGACAAACTGAAAACTTGCTTGTAAAGACATCAGAGAAATGTCAGGGCCTACCTGGCTTCCATTGTTTCAGTCAGCAAGCCACTGCCGGTCACTGTTATGAAGCAGTCTCTTAGACCTTCGGATAGAGGGTTCTCAAACACAACCTCTGCCATCATGTCACTATACTGCAATTCAGATCCAATGGCCTAAAAGAGAACACACATTCGAATAAAAGCATTTGCTAAATAGTATATTATATCGGAACTATCACACTGAATAAACCCCATCTCCAGTTTAATGGCTGTTACTGATATTGGCGTTGTATTTAATAGATCAACTGTTCAGATGACAATTTAACACTTTAGATTTTCATCTTCACAACACGTTTATTCACAGGCCAACCGTTAATATCCTTGCAAATTGCTATTCTCGCTACTAGTGTGTTTGCCACCTATAAATTAAAATGGTAACCCAAGAGTATGAAAAGACCCTTGGGGCTTGTTCACTAATGACCCCAAAGAATGTCACTCAGAGAAAGTTGAGCTATTCTAAGTGGGTTTTTGGAGTGGCTTAAGGATCTGACAGACTGCGAAATGACAATGTTGGGAATATGCTGTACTCACTTTGATGGTGAGCGAAGGGCTCTCTGGCACAAAGTCTTTCTCTGTGATGTACACTGCCCCACTCTTGTCCTTGTCTGTGACCACAGCCGAAACCTTGATGCTGTTGCTCTCCCGCATTTTCTCCCCATACACAGAGAAGGTGATGTGGATGGGTATAGTTAGATCTGCCAACAGAGACAATGCATTTGATTGTCAAGGTATCACAAATGCTAACATTCTGTGGTGTCCACAGTACAACAGTAGCAACCCTAACATTCTGTGTCATCCTCAGTACAACGTTAGCAACCCTAACATTCTGTATCATCCTCAATACCACGTTAGCAACCCTAACATTCTGTATCATCCTCAGTACAATGTTAGCAACCCTAACATTCTGTATCATCCTCCGTACAACGTTAGCAACCCTAACATTCTGTATCATCCTCAGTACAACGTTAGCAACCCTAACATTCTGTATCATCCTCAGTACAACGTTAGCAACCCTAACATTCTGTATCATCCTCAGTACCACGTTAGCAACCCTAACATTCTGTATCATCCTCAGAACCACGTTAGCAACCCTTACATTCTGTATCGTCCTCAGTACAACGTTAGCAACCCTAACATTCTGTATCATCCTCAGTACCACGTTAGCAACCCTAACATTCTGTATCATCCTCAGAACCACGTTAGCAACCCTTACATTCTGTATCGTCCTCAGTACAACATTAGCAACCTGACAGTCATAAGAGTTAGTGTCAGTCAATTTGCTACAACGCTACGGCAGCTATACATGAGACTCGTAGTGGAAATTTCCTGTATTTACCAAATCATGAGAGCAAACCACACACAAGTCAGAGTTATCATAAAGTCCATCTTTAATTATATGAGCTCCATCACAACCCTGTGACTCTCAGATCAAATCAGTGTCTATAAATGAATTCTCTGAGAGTCCTTACACATTGCAACTGAGATCCTTTATAGCAAAGACACACATAGCCAGACAGCATTGGCTATACATTATCGTTCAGCTTTGTCTCCTAAACTATATTCTTATCTCTTTCTCAGGACCATAAAACAAAACCTCATCAACAGGCATATATCAAATACACCCCTCCTGGACAAGATCACAGAGACACAGTGACTGGCACACAGACATTGTGGAGCCAAGAGATAATTGGTTCCCCCTCAATCATCCCTTAACATGGTTTAAAATATATGTTTACATATGAAGACAAGCTTGACCCCTACCCTCTCTGCGGCCCAAGTAACTGACCCCATGACAGAGAAAGGATAACTGCAAATGGCCACCACTGTAGTACAACAAGATCAATTCTAAATGAGAAGTAACTCACAAGCATATCATGAAAATAAAACATCTTATCTATGTTACCCAACTGTTCTGATTAATCCCCAACAGACTTTACGGCTTTGTTAAATTGACCAGTTAAACTCTAACTATATGCACTCTTGAAACACACCACCTTGTCTAAATCAATCATTGAGATTGATATACAGTGGGGAGAACAAGTATTTGATACACTGCTGATTTTGCAGGTTTTTCTACTTACAAAGCATGTAGAGGTCTGTCATTTTTTATCATAGGTACACTTCAACTGTGAGAGACGGAATCTAAAACAAAAATCCAGAAAATCACATTGTATGATTTTTAAGTAATTAATTTGCATTGTATTGCATGAAATAAGTATTTGATCGACCTACCAACCAGTAAGAATTCTGGTTCTCACAGACCTGTTAGTTTTTCTTTAAGAAGCCCTCCTGTTCTCCTCTCATTACCTGTATTAACTGCACCTGTTTGAACTCGTTACCTGTATAAAAGACACCTGTCCACACACTCAATCAAACAGACTCCAACCTCTCCACAATGGCCAAGACCAGAGAGCTATGTAAGGACATCAGAGATAAATTGTAGACCTGCACAAGGCTGGGATGGGCTACAGGACAATAGGCAAGCAGCTTGGTGAGAAGGCAACAACTGTTGGCGCAATTATTAGAAAATGGAAGAAGTTCAAGATGACGGTCAATCACCCTCGGTCTGGGGCTCCATGCAAGGTCTCACCTCATGGGGCATCAACGATCAGAACTACACGGCAGGACCTGGTCAATGACCTGAAGAGAGCTGGGACCACAGTCTCAAAGAAAAGCATTAGTAACATACTACGCCGTCATGGATTAAAATCCTGCAGCGCACGCAAGGTCCCCCTGCTCAAGCCAGCGCATGTTCAGGCCCGTCTGAATTTTGCCAATGACCAACTGGATGATCCAGTGGTGGAATGGGAGAAGGTCATGTGGTCTGATGAGACAAAAATATAGCTTTTTGGTCTAAACTCCACTCGCCGTGTTTGGAGGAAGAAGAAGGATGAGTACAACCCCAAGAGCACCATCCCAACCGTGAAGCATGGAGGTGGAAACATCATTCTTTGGGGATGCTTTTCTGCAAAGGGGACAGGACGACTGCACCGTATTGAGGGGAGGATGGATGGGGCCATGTATCGCGAGATCTTGGCCAACAACCTCCTTCCTTCAGTAAGAGCATTGAAGATGGGTCGTGGCTGGTTCTTCCAGCATGACAACGACCCGAAACTCACAGCCAGGGCAACTAAGGAGTGGCTCCGTAAGAAGCATCTCAATGTCCTGGAGTGGCCTAGCCAGTCTCCAGACCTGAACCCAATAGAAAATCTTCGGAGAGAGCTGAAAGTCCATATTGCCCAGCGACAGCCCCGAAACCTGAAGGATCTGGAGAAGGTTTGTATGGAGGAGTGGGCCAAAATCCCTGCTGCAGTGTGTGCAAACCTGGTCAAGAACTACAGGAAACGTATGATCTCTGTAATTGCAAACAAAGGTTTCTGTACCAAATATTAAGTTCTGATTTTCTGATGTATCAAATACTTATGTCATGCAATAAAATGCAAATTAATTACTTAAAAATCATACAATGTGATTTTCTAGATTTTAGATTTTAGATTTCGTCTCTCACAGTTGAAGTGATGATATGATAAAAATTACAGACCTCTACATGCTTTGTAAGTAGGGAAACCTGCAAAATCAGGCAGTGTATCAAATACTTGTTCTCCCCACTGTATGTGTCACACCAAGGATGTTGACAAAGAATTATGAAGGTGAAGAGCTGCAATGTGATCTTGGGTTTGTTAAGAGTTTCAGTTCTCTTTGTTCTGTAATGGAAATGCCTCCCTGTGTGCACTACTGTGTTAGTTAAACATTGTAGGCCTACTCATGGAAAGACTTTGAAACATTTTCACTCTACCTTGGTTGGGAAGGAGCTTCTGTTCTTTCAATTCGGTCTGTATCTGGGAGGATGGGATCCCGTTGTATCTCATGGCCTGAACGTTGACATTGATTACTAGTGTCCGAGTTTCATTGTCGTTGCTGTTCAGTACAAGCTCGAGGTCAATGTCTTTGCCGCTGACCGGCTTGGTCAGCTCCACGATCTTCATGGAAACGCCAGGTTTGTCGTCATGGATCCCGTTTGAATTCTCTTCTGGTATGTTGACTTTTTTCACAGCTTGATTGTACACAGCCCTCTCCTTTTCTGTGCCTGTTTGAAATGCGACATTTTGGATGAGTACCTGGTGACTCAAACAGTTGCTCTCACTCACCTGGGAGAATTATCGTGACAGGTGGACATAGCACCTTTCTAACTCATCTCTTTAAAAAGTACAGAACTTTTTCCCAGACAAACCATAGTTCTCAAATATATAAAATACAGTTATACCCTTATGATAGGCATAACCCTTGTAACGCTGCATTATTTCTGAAATCAACTGATAACAGTTGAATCTTGATATAGTCAGACTCTCGGTTCATTCAATACCAACCCTCTGCATGTTTATAGTTGGCCGTGATGTCCACTCTCTTGTCGCTGCCCACTGCCTTGGTGCTGATGTTCTGGCCTACGGACACAGTGTCCGTGAAAATATTTTTCTTGGAGCCGTCAGCGAACACCATCCAGGTTACACGGTCGGCGTTGACTTCGGCGAAGACAAAGGGCACATCGTATTTGAGGTCAACGTGACCCTGCAGTATGGCCTTGACTGGAGCAGGGCCGCAGCAGTAAACACCTGGGGGAGGGGAAGAGAAAACAACATGAGCGTATAACAGGGAGTTCCCTTCATGTGTCCCAGACCCAGGACACAAACTCAGAACCATCTGCACAATAACACAACATACAGTACATACAACCTCCAGAAGTGTGTTATTATGTAATGGTGTGAGATGAGATGGAAGTTGGACCGTACCAGTGCTTTTCTCCTGGGGGGTGGGGTCCACAGCCTGCCAGCCATCGTATAAGGAGTCTACTGAGAGATCGGGCCGTCTCATCCAAGCCTCCACCCACACATGGTAGTTCCTGAGCAGAAACACCAGTCTTCAAAACTTCATGCTATTGGCATCACTCTTCATACTGTAGCCACAATGACCTCATGTTACACTTACCATACACTGTCGGGGCTCTGTTTGGGTCTGACTCCATAGTCGGAGAAGAAGTCGTCAATTGTCAGGTTTTTGTCGGTGTCGTGGGCTGACTGGAAGTTGGTAACCACTCGACATGGGATTCCCAAACACCTCAGTACTGACATGGAAATACATTTCAGGCGTACTGGTTAACTAAAACAGCATGTTCAAAGCATATTTGTTAACTAAAATAAACACATCAAAGGCATTGACACCAGCCTCTCTCCTCTGGTCAGAGGTGAATCGGACACAAATGGTGGGTAATCTTGCCATCCCTCAAAAACCAATCACAGCCCTGGGTCTGAGTGCATGCAATAGTCAGTGCTATTTAAATAACATTGTATTGATTGATTGACTAAAATAATAATTGAAGGGAGATTGGACAGTGATAGCCTACCTGTGCACATTACAGCGGCGAACACCCAACACTGGCCATACTTGACTGGATTACCACCATATTTGAGCCACCTCCTTAGTACCTCCACACTGCCGTTCCAGTGAGTGGGGGACACGCCACCATCGTATTGACCATCCCACCGCCCCATCAGGACACCTCCGTCATCGTTAGCGTTGATCTGGGCAAGGAAAATAATGTTACAATTAGATTCCAGAACTCTCATTTGGCTGAGTGAATGTGTTTTTGTACAATCTAAAATGTAGTTGCTTTCCTGGATCTAGATTGAGCATAGCCTTGGACTAAAAAGCATGTTCAGTGTGGAAAGTTACTTTTAGTCCAGGACTAGATTTAATCTGGGTCTGGGAAACCAGTCCTATATGTGTAACAACACCTTAATTAGTGGCACTGGACCCATTTATAGTGAACAGGGCCAGAAATAAACCAATGGATTTTCTTGTGCAGTTTAAACAGAACTATGAGCTGATGATGATTTAAAGAAAGTCACGGTTACTAGTGGGGTTCAATAATGTTGTCACGGCTACTAGTGGGGTTCAATAATGTTGTCACTGTTACTAGTGGGGTCCAATAATGTTGTCTCGGTTACTAGTGGGGTTCAATAATGTTGTCATGGTTACTAGTGGGGTTCAATAATGTTGTCACAGCTACTGGTGGGGTTCTATTATGTTGTCACTGTTACTAGTGGGGTTCAATAATGTTGTCACTGTTACTAGTGGGGTCCAATAATGTTGTCACGGCTACTAGTGGGGTTCAATAATGTTGTCACTGTTACTAGTGGGGTTCAATAATGTTGTCACTGTTACTAGTGGGGTTCAATAATATTGTCACGGTTACTAGTGGGGGTTCATTAATATTGTCACGGCTACTAGTGGGGTTCAATAATCTCGGCAATCTTCTGGAGAGAGTTTGCTGCACTGAAAGTAAAGGGGCTGAATAATTTTGCACGCCCAATTTTTCAGTTTTTGATTTGTTAAAAAAGTTTGAAATATCCAATAAATGTCGTTCCACTTCATGATTGTGTCCCACTTGTTGTTGATTCTTCACAAAAAAATACAGTTTTAAATCTTTATGTTTGAAGCCTAAAATGTGGCAAAAGGTCGCAAAGTTCAAGGGGGCCGAATACTTTCGCAAGGCACTGTATATATATTATCAAAATACGTTTTTTGGCTGAAATGCTTTCTAGAACATGTGAAATTTCATAGTTGGTTTAGCCATGGAAAAAGTCAGGAACCTTCCCACTAGCCATGATTGGCTGAGATAATATATGGGCTGGACCTGCCGGGAGATGAGTTTAGATTGGTCTGCCATGTAGCATGCTTCTGTCTATGACATGAGCTGTTCAGAATGTGTTGACAGTCATTTCTACTGCGCCGTTTTTGGTAGATATAATGTTAGCCATTGAGAACTACAAAGGTTTTGCTACTTTTCTCAACAACATTGATGTCCTGAATTTATCAAGCGCTATTGACAGGTCAGTAGGAAAAGTGATGGGCTACTTACTGCATACGCCACAGTCAGTGTGAACTGGAGTGACTTGACACAAATCTGGCCAAACAAGATGTAGCTAAAAACATAACCGAGTTAAATGTCTCCAGTCTGCCGTGAAGCATTCATCCATATATACGGGTAAGAGTCTAGCTACATTTCCCAGAAAAAGTTTTCTCATTTTGTACTAAAGTTGTTTTTGTTGCAAGTTAAAGCATACTGTTAGTTAGCTACTAAACGTTAGCTTGCTGGCTCGCTAGCAACGCTATGTATATGATCTGCATAGTACATTTATTTGAATCAGAAAGCCATTTGCATTGCTAGTTGTACTCTATTTTTAGCTAGCTAACATTGAACCTAGTTTGTTAGCTTTAGCTACCAGCAGATTCATTCTACAGCTATGACAATGTTTGTATTGGTAGTAGTTTGAGTTGGGGTTATACTAGTTCATTGTTTAGCTAGCTACCTAGCTAGCTACATGTCTAAACAAAAGTCTCCACTTCGGCCATATTATTACATGACCCATCCATTTAGCAAGTGTGTCTGGGGGTGATTATGGCCATTAACTGTATTGACAATAGTGACCCATCCACTTAGCTAGATGTGGGTGAGGGGTGGTTATAGCATTTCTTTCACATGATCCATCAATTTAGACAAGTGTGTCTGGTAAGCGTCATCTAATAACAATTAAATATTTATAAAATATTTTTATCTGGACACTTTCTGTTTTTGATATTGCTACTATGCAAGTACACAAGTACTATAACTATACTGTTTACACCTTCTGTATCCTGTGCATGTGACAAATAAACATAGATTTGATTTGATATAGCGTGTGTTTACCACATGGCCTCACATATGAATCCATAAAGAGATGAATGAGGCTAAGGCTTATGAGGGTGTGAACGATGCTGAATGGATGGAGACAAAGAAGAGCTTTCCAGTAGGTGTACCAAAATATTCAAAGGCTATTTTCTCAAAAGTGGGGTTTCAAAGCAGATTATTTCCCCATTATTCCTCAACTGCAGTGCATGATATACCATTTTCTATCTCTGAGTCTCTACTTTTATCCAGTGTTTAAAAAAATGATCTAATTTTGCTACATAAGATCGAGGCGGTCGTTACATTTTAGAATAAAGTTGCAATGTAACAAAATGTAGAAAGTGTCAAGGAGTCTGAATACTTTCCTTGCACATTCACCACCCTGTGAACTTCATCATTTATCTGTAGCCTAATAAACGGCATGCTTTCCCAATGAGTCGTAGTGGGACGACCACAAAAGATGTCATTGCGTGATTCCAAGTTGATTCCAAGTTGATTCCAAGTTTACTTCAATATGATGGTTATTAAATCGATATTTGCTCATAAAAGCATTTCCACCAACATTTCTCTCATAGTTATTTTTTTAAATTTTTAAAATTTTACCCCTTTTTCTCCCCAATTTCATGGTATCCAATTGTTGTAGTAGCTACTATCTTGTCTCATCGCTACAACTCCCGTACGGGCTCGGGAGAGACGAAGGTTGAAAGTCATGCGTCCTCCGATACACAACCCAACCAAGCCGCATTGCTTCTTAACACAGCGCACATCCAACCCGGAAGCCAGCCGCACCAATGTGTCGGAGGAAACACCGTGCACCTGGCAACCTTGGTTAGCGCGCACTGCGCCCGGCCCGCCACAGGAGTCGCTGGTGCACAATGAGACAAGGACATCCCTACCGACCAAGCCCTCCCTAACCCGGACGACGCTAGGCCAATTGTGCGTCGCCCCACGGACCTCCCGGTCGCGGCCGGTTACGACAGAGCCTGGTCGCAAACCCAGAGTCTCTGATGGCACAGTTGGCACAGCGCCCTTAACCACTGCGCCACCCGGGAGGCCTCTCATAGTTAATTTTACAGACTCAAAAACATCCCACCTTGTCTAGCGCATTTTGTTTTGTCAACCTTTGTAAAGTTGACTGCCACATTTTCCATCAGCACTTTCATGAAATGTCATAAAATATTTTATCTGACATGTACTTTACTCACATAAAAAGGTTGGATGGAAACCTGTTTACTGTTACTAGTGGGGTTCAATAATGTTGTCACTGTTACTAGTGTGGGTCAGATCTCCAATCTTACCATGGCACTGACCACCCGACTGACATAGATGGGGTTGCAACGAGCAGAGAAGTCCTTGGCGGGGTCACTCAGACACTTGGGATTCACGTCAAGCAGCTTCAGGCAAATGTCCACTATATCGTCTTCAAACTGGAGAAACAATACATTAGGGCAGGTTACCTAGCAAACTACAACAATTTCTAAAATGTCTTGTCTATACTAACTTACAATTTAGTCACTTAACAGATGCTTTACCAATGGAGCCACACAGGACTCCAGCCAATCATGTAGACTAAGATAACGTGTGACACTTGAGGTCGGTTTCCTGGACAACAGATTAGTCCTGGACTTCTCCAGAGTAAAAATACTTTTGGATGGAGATTCTCCCATTGAGTTTGCTTTTTAGTTGAGGAATATATTTAATCTGTATCCAGGAAACAAACCCTATATGTTATGAGCAGCTAGCTAGTACTTTTCAACGGTACAATACTGTTTTTTTGTTCTGTGTACCTGTCCGAAGTTCCACGCCATAGAGCTGATGTAATTGTCAGATCCTTTGTACACCAGGCCTTGTTCTCTCATCACATACTCCTGCCTCTCCTCCTCCTCAGGTAGATGCACCCAGTCCTCTACAGCCCGCAACAAAATACAGACGTTTTAAAACATCAATTATAAGAATTTGTTCCACTGACTTGAATGGTTAAATAAAGGATAAATAAAAAATACATTGTTATTTGTTATTATTAAATGAAAGGGTATCTGGACAATGTTTTAATTGCGAGTATCTTTAACATGTTATCATGCTGTTACTGTGTTATGACCACTGTCTCCCATGCTAGAATGTAGTGTTACCAAGCTGTGTTACCAGTATGTTACCAGGGTGTTACCAGGCTGTTACCAGTATGTTACCAGGCTGTATTATCAGGATGTTAGCAGGCTGTTACCAGGAAGTGTTACCAAGCTGTACTACCAGGCTGTGCTACCAAGCCGTGCTAATAGGCTGTGCTACCAAGCTGTTACCAGGAAGTGTTACCAAGCTGTGCTACCAAGCTGTACTACCAAGCTGTGCTAATAGGCCGTGCTACCAAGCTGTGCTAATAGGTTGTGCTACCAAGCTGTGCTAATAGGCTGTGCTACCAGGCTGTGCTAATAGGCTATGCTACCAAGCTGTGCTAATAGGCTGTGCTACCAAGCTGTGCTAATTGGCTGTGCTACCAATGAACTCATCACATGGTTTCAACAGCAATGCAACCATTTTGATATTAGAGAACAGCATTCATAACCACAGACTGTCATTCATATAATGTGGCTCTGGATGTTGTGGCCCATTGTTTGTATCTGTGTGTCTATTATGTCCCAAAACAGTTATGAGGCGTCTTTCCAACCCATACAGAGACATGGGTTACAACAATCTCTGTAAAGTTAGCCATTTCCAGCTGTTAAACTGATAAGAACATTCAGGAATGCAGCATTTGACACCCCCTGGATACTGTATCAAATAATGACTGTGTGTTACCATGGCTGTATTGATGCATTCACCACATTTGTTGTCCTTTGTGTGATTCAAAAAGTTAATTTATCACAGTTCTTGTTAACATTTTTAGGAATGCTTTATATTCCATTCTAAAGTGTTACATATGCCTTACCATACTCTCAAATCTCGTTCACAGGAAGTGAATTAATTGTCCCAGAATTCCCCATGAGGGATAATGAAGTTGTTTTGAATTGAATTGTCTTTACCTTGGCACCAGGGATTAAACAGCAGAAGGAGCTTGCCCAGGCTGCTGCCCACTGAGGCGGTGGCGCTGGTCTTTACAGACAGGCTGTACTCTCCCACTGGGGCGTCTGCTGGGCTGGTGATGTCCAGGGTGATTGAACCCACCGGGAGCACTGAGCCCTGGTGAACCTTGACCTTCCAGGATGAACGCTTCCAACGGCCTTCAGGTAGCCCGAACACTGACCTGGTCCCCAATGCCTCTGAAGGCTGGGGCCCTGGATGGAGAAGGGAGAATGTTGTGGATTGTTTTCAGTAGGAATTCAATTGATGAAAACTTTCAGAAACAGTGATGACCTATACACTGGGAGTACGAAAAATTAGGAACACCTTCCTAATATTGAGTTGTCCCCATTTGCCCTCAGAACAGCCTCAATTCGTCGGGGCATGAACACTACATGGTGTCAAAAGCGTTCCTCAGGGATTCTGGTCCATGTTAACGCCAATGCTTCTCACTGTTGTGTCAAGTTAGCTGGATGTCCTTTGGGTGGTGAACCATTCTTGAAACACACGGGAAACTGTTGAGTGTGAAAAACCCAGCAGCATTGCAGTTCTTGACACACTCAAACTGGTGCGCTTGGCACCTACTACCATTCCCTGTTCAAAGGCACTTAAATCTATTGTCTTACCCATTCACCCTCTGAATGGCACACATACACAATCCATGTCTCAATTGTCTCAAGGCTTAAAAATCATTCTTTAACCCGTCTCCTCCCTTTCATCTACACAGATTGAAGTGGATTCAATAAGGGATCATAACTTTCATCTGGATTCACCTGGTCAGTCTGTGTCATGGAACGAGCAGGTGTTCCTAATGTTTTGTACACTGTGTATTTGATTCAATATTTTCTGACAGCGTAACTTTGATGTCAGGAGTACAGTACATATACCTCCACTTGTACTGTATCTCAAATCCTGTCAGTGGTGCAATTCAGTCTTTATATAAGATTTAATTGACCCCAACTCAGCTATCTGCAACACATACAAGGATTTAATATCTTTATTACTGCATGTGTCTGTCTTGTCAAAGGGGACTAACATAGGGCCGGTTTCCCTGCCCTAGCCTAGATTCATCCTAGTGTGTTTTAGTCCAGGGCTAACATAATCTGTCTGGGAAACTAATACAAACAGCACTAATAAATAGCAGAGATAAATAAAGTTATTATATTTTCTATTCTAACTCACCTGTCTCCACCGTCAGCTCCAGTAAGTCTGTTGTGGATCTGAAGGGGCCATGGAAGTCAAAGGTGACCAGGAAGGACTGGCCTCTCCTGACTATCAGTCTGTTCACTGAGATGTCATTGGTTTTGTGGGCTGTGTTGTTCTTCTCACAGTGGAGCTCTACTTTACCAACGTCTTCAAGAAAGAAAGAAATTAATAAATATATAGATTTGAAACTGAATTATCCCTTAGTCAAAATCCTGATTTTCAATTTTTCCTGATTAATATAACTTTTTTTTTCTTCTTCTAGTGTGGGTGTCTGTTTCTGTGTTTGATGTTGTCTTGCCAAATGTTTGTTTGTCACATTTTTTCCTGACAGCAACATAGCAGAAACAGACTGTCAGTTGGGCTAGTTTAGATCACTGGATAGAGAAAACACTTGTAGCCTATCACCATACATAAGGCATGTAGTAACTTGACATGGAATGCCCACACGCAACGCAATATTACTTTCCTTTACTTACAACCTAATAAAAGGCGCACAGCCATGTACAAACAAACACAGCAAAGTGATACAGCCACATGAATAGTAATCATGCCATACTGCAGGTAAGTACAATAACATATTCTATGTAACTTTTTATGTAGTGTCTACACTATAACACTTCTCCCACCTTAATTTCAATCCTCCTGTGAGAAAACAACATACGATTAACAAGTAAACCACATCAGTGTTTTCTTTTCAACACTTTAGAACTTCTGCTAGTGTTCCTGTAAATGTAAACAAACAAAAAATGACAGTCCTTATTGATTTTCAACTAAGTCTGCTGTTCCAACAAACACTTAACACCAGAAGGCTCTCAGTCTCAACTACAGTTAGTCTTTCAGGAGGCTTGCGACTACGCTGTGATCTGCGCTGTACTCCTGGTGTGCCACAAGACACAGGTAAGTCGGGTCCCAGTGGAGCTGGGTCTGAGGGCACAGGAGCGGGTTGGGTGTTTGTGAGAGGAAGTCCATCACCCTCTGCAGGAACCACTGAATGCTCTGTTTCTCAAATACTGTTTCCTGTGGGGTTTCCACTTGTATACTACCACCCGCACTTGATCCGTCTGAAAACGTGGAATTTTCTTTGTCATAGCGCAGGCAAATGTGGTCCTGGTGTCTGCTTATGACTAGACCATCAGTCAGTTTGACCACGAAGGAGACTGGGCCACTCTGACAAAGAATGGTACCTGGCAACCAATGTTGGCTGCTTGTGAAGTTGCGGATGCAGACCGTGTCATTGGGTTTTAACCTTCTCTCCCCTCTCGCATGGTGGTCATGTCTCTCTATTTGTTTCTCCTGCTTCCGTTCTACCCGTGCTTTGATGTCCGGAAGCAGTAGATCTTTGAGAGCTGTTGGTAGGCGTGACTCATGTCAAGCTCTGAGAACGTCTTGCCTCCAGCAAGCGTTGCAAACAGGCCCTCCACCCCCGGCAGCGGGTAAGCATCCAGCTTAGAGGCCGTGTTGATGGTTAGGTTGTAGGCCACACATATGCTTGGTTTTTCCTAGCCACCGTGCTTCTACACCTGCATTGCTTGCTGTTTGGTGTTTTAGGATGACACACGCTCAGGAGAATAGAGCGCTGTTAAGCCTCATCTCTAATTCCATTTGCCAAGAAAAAGGTGTCCCAACCTTTCCACATTTTACTTCCAGTCCTCGTTGTCTTCCACAAACTCAGTGATAGTCCCAAACATTGCCATTATAAAGCCAAATTGTCCTTGATCCTTGTTAGCGTTTTCCACGTGCCGCTGGTTGTCACCTATGAAGTTAGCTGACTGACTACCTCCACTGTTTCTTAGCTAGCTAGCACATCGCACTGTACATGCCGATCAAGTATTATCCTCGACGCCAAAAATATGTAGTAACTTGACAAGGAATGCCCACACGTAATTCAATATGTTTTTCCTTTGGTAGAGTTGCATTGAACAGGTACAACTCTGGGTGATGACATCAACGGGGAAAGGTCACGGTCAAGGCCAATGCCAATAATAACCATGAACACATGAAGAGTAATCATGCTATACTGCAGGTAAGTACAATAACATATTCCATGTAATTATTTATAAGTGTCTACACTATAACAATGCAGAAAGAAATAGGTGAAAGACCATAGACTTAGGAATTAGAATGTAATATGTTCTCTATGTAAAAGACAGCCTTGGGCCATTATGAAATGGTATGAGGAACCTATGACAATAAGTCAAGTGAAATATGGCAGAAGATTAGTGATGAAAACAGCAGGGAGAAGGCAGGGAGAATCCCCCCCCCCCACCCCCCCAAAAAAAGTAAGCCTGTATATTGCACAGGTAACACATTATAGTAAACTACAGTATGTATACCTGTATTCAAATACTGTATGTACAAAGACAGCAGCAGATCTTCAAGTCCAGCTATAACATTTGCTGATCTGCCCCTATCTGTAAATGTTTATATAATTTGCTGACGTGTTATCTATGCAATACACTACAGGCCAACTTTGCATATTTTCTCTAATGGCTCATAAATAATAAAAGCTGTCAGAAATCATATTAATTTAACAGAAGAACAAACTACAACAAGGATGATCTTCCTTTGTAAGAAAATGTTCCATTCTACAAATCAAGTCGACCAATTACATATTCACTGTACTATATTACCCTCTGTCACTAAACATGACATAGGCTACCTTGACAATGCAATATCCACATTTTTCAGCATCTGAATTTGATCAAAAATCTTGCAACGAGCAGTGTTAATTGACTTACCAAAACCCATTGAAGCTGTATCTCATGTGGTTGTGTTGGTAAGTGGATTGAGTTGCTTGTTGTAGTACTGCAGTAGTGTAAGTAATGAAAGGATGCCAGGGCTTTTAAAGGGAGCCCAACCCGTGTCATAAGAATGTCTCAAACATCACACAGAAAAATACACACCCTTTCACTAGAATGGTCTTCCTGGTTCCTCCCCTGTGTGTTGGTAACAATAACTACTTTACATTTTTGGGCAAGTGATCATAATCTTCATGCCTTTCAGACCTTAATGTCAGTTGCACAGACTACAGCAGGTGTAGACAGTACAGTAAAAAGCTTGCTTGCTTGCATGCTCTTCCTCAACGTTGCAGTAATACTATGTCATGTCAAATAAATACACACGAGAAATGAAAAAAGGTACACAAGAATGAAGGAAATACACAAGAAAGTATTGACATGTAGAATATATTGACATGGATGATATATTGACATGGATAATATATTGACATGGATAATATATTGACATGAAGAATATATTGACATGGATAATATATTGACATGAAGAATATATTGACATGAAGAATATATTGACATGGATAATGTATTGACATGAAGAATATATTGACATGAAGAATATATTGACATGGATAATATATTGACATGAAGAATATATTGACATGGATAATATATTGACATGGATAATATATTGACATGGATAATATATTGACATGGATAATATATTGACAAGTAGAATATATTGACAAGTAGAATATATCGACATGGATAATATATTGACATAAAGAATATATTGATATGGATAATGTATTGACATGAAGAATATATTGACATGGATAATACATTGATATGGATAATATATTGACATGAAGAATATATTGACATGAAGAATATATTGACATGGATAATATATTGACATGGATAATATATTGACATGGATAATATATTGACATGGATAATGTATTGACATGGATAATATATTGATATGGATAATATATTGACATGAAGAATATATTGACATGAAGAATATATTGACATGGATAATATATTGACATGAAGAATATATTGACATGAAGAATATATTGACATGGATAATATATTGACATGGATAATAAATTGACATGGATAATATATTGACATGGATAATATATTGACATGGATAATATATTGACATGGATAATATATTGACATGGATAATATATTGACATGGATAATATATTGATATGGATAATATATTGACATGGATAATATATTGACATGGATAATATATTGACATGAAGAATATATTGACATGGATAATATATTGACATGAAGAATATATTGACATGGATAATACATTGACATGAAGAATATATTGACAAGGAAAATATCTTGATTTCTATACAGGGCAAATGACACATCAAATATTAATACTCCCATCACTCCCCTGTATTCAGTGCATTTGGAAAGTATTCAGACCTCTTCACTTTTTCCATTTTTTTCCCATTACAGCTCTATTCTAAAATGTATTAAATTGTATTTTTTGATCTCAATCTACACACAATGTCCCATGATGACAAAGCAAAAAAAGGTTTTCAAAAAAGTATAAATAAATAAAACCTGAAATATCACATTTACATAAGTATTCAGACCCTTTACTCGGTACTTTGTTGAAGCACCTTTGGGAGTGATTACAGCCTCAAGTCTACTTGGGTATGAAGCTACAAGCTTGGCACACCTGTATTTGGGGAGTTTCTCCCATTCTTCTCTGCAGATCCTCTTAAAACTTCTTAGGGATCAAATCCCGTTAACGGATCGATTTGACAACATCCGGTGAAATGGCAGAGCGCCAAATTAAAATTTAATTATTAGAAATATTTAACTTTCATACAATCACAAGTGCAGTACACCAAATTGAAGCTTAACTTCTTGTTAATCGAGCCACCGTGTCAGATTTCAAAAACGCTTTAAGGCGAAAGCAAACCATGCTATTATCTGAGGACAGCACCCCATCAAAACAAACACAGACAATCATATTTCATCCCGACAGGCGTGACACAAAACTCAGAAATAACGATATAATTCATGCCTTACCTTTGAAGAGCTTCTTCTGTTGGCACTCCAATATGTCCAATAAACATCACAAATGGTCCTTTTGTTTGATTAATTCCGTCATTATATCTCCAAAATGTCCATTTATTTGGCGCATTTGATCCAGAAAAACACCAGTTCCAACTCGCGCAACATGACTATAAAAGATCTAATAAGTTAGCCTTTTGACTAACTCCAAGCGGGCTGTTATGTGCCTTTTACTGAGGAATGGCTTCTGTCTGGCAACTCTAGCATAAAGGCCTGATTGGTAGAGTGCTGCAGAACTCTGGAGCTCTGTCAGAGTGACCATCGGGTTCTTGGTCACCTCCCTGACCAAGGCCCTTCTACCCCGATTGATCAGTTTGGCCGGGTGGCCAGCTCTAAGAAGAGTCTTGGTGGTTCCAAACTTTTTCCATTTAAGAATGATGGAGGCCACTGTTCTTGGGGACCTTCAATGCTGCAGAAATTTTTTGGTACCCTTCCCCAGATCTTTGCCTTGACACAATCCTGTCTTGGAGCTCTACGGAACAATTCCTTCAACCTCATAGTTTGGTTTTTGCTCTGACACGCAATGTCAACTGTGGGACCTTATATAGACCGGTGTGTGCCTTTCCAAATAATTTCCAATCAATTGAATTTACCACAGGTGGACTCAAATCAAGTTGTAAAAATGTATCAAGGATGATCAATGGAAACAGGATGCACCTGAGATAAATTTAGAGTCTCATAGCAAAGGGTCAGATTTTTTTTATGTTTATTTGCAAAAAATCTAAAAACCTTTTTTCGCTTTGTCTTTGTCTTTTGTCTATTGTATGTAGATTGATGTGGGGTGAAATGATGTAATCAATTTCAGAATAAGGCTGTAAAGTAACAAAATGTGGAAACGTTGAGGGTTTCCGAAGGCACTGCTGCGATGCTGCGACGGCAATGCAATCATTTAAGATTTCAAGGTACTTTATTCCCCATTTAACAGTTTTCAACTCCTTTTGAATTGGCTTTTATCATATAGTATTAATATATATATTTTCTAGTATTTATATATTTTTACAATGTTGTTCTGATTTATCTCTCTGGTAAAACTTTTTTTAAAGGTACTTTAAACATTAAAGGTACTTTGTTCTCATCTCTCTGGTTTCTACTGTTATTCACCAATAAGCAGTGTCACATTCTGTCGTCCAGGTTGCTCAAGAAATCTTATTTCCCCATCTCTGACTAATGTGATTACACCTTTTAGCTGCACCTTTTTGTCACTGGTTTATCTTGATTATAAACGTCAGTTCATCTACTTTTCTGCTTCTTGATGATTTCATGAAGGCAGTTTTGCTGCTCGGGACCATTGCGAAAGCACTTACTCAACGTCCGATGTGGGAGAGGTAGGCAAACTTCTGACTAAATGAACAAGGGGGAAACATTGTCTGTTAGCAAGTTTTTTGTTCCAACCCAACACTAACACATCTGATTCAAAAGATCTGACTGCTCATGTGATTCAATCCAGAGTAGTTAGGAACTGGTGTGTTAGTGCTGGGCTGGAATAAATACCTGCGTACACGACTCTCCAGGACCAGGCTCTTGGCCATCTGCCCTGTTCTTGACATGCAGCTCTGGTCACGCATCCCCCATCCACGCCCTCCTTGCCTGGGCCCTCATGGCCGTGTTCTGCCTCACTTCCACCCTGCCCTCCACCCCACGGCTACAGCGCCCCAGGGAGGTGCTGTATCTCTGGGCGTGGGCACCCCAGTGCCAGGTACATAGCTGGAAGTCACGCTCCTGCCAGTGGAAGAGGAAGAGCTGCCGGGTGCTCTTCCTCTGGCCCCAGCGCATGGCGGTTCTCAGAGCTGTCATGCCCTCAGCGTCCTCCAGTTGGTGTGGGGCACCAGTAGCTCCTGAATGGACTGCAACTGGCCCTCGGTGGCGGCCACCTGGAGGGCCCCGCGCCCCGGGGGAGTCTGGCCCTTAACATTGGCCCCTACAAAGATAACAGGGTCAAGTTCGTTAGGCAGACAGAAAGAAAACGGACTGAAACAAGGAGATACTGGCTTGACTTTTGCTTTATTCTGCCAAATGTTTTACGTGACCGAATTAACATGACACAGATATTGCCAGCGTACAGGAAAAACTCTGTATCTACAAAAAGTTACATCTTCAGGAATTAAAAATAATAAATTGTTTAAAATAATAAACCGTTCGACACAGCAGGCATGTGTCCATGGTGGGTCTTTCAGCAAGTCTGGTAAAGAAATGCAGTATTGCTATTAGGTGATGGTTTTTAACCTTTATTTAACTAGGCAAGTCAGTTAAGAACAAATTCTTATTTACAATGACGGCCTACCCCGGCAAAATCCCTAACCCGGACGACGCTGGGCCAATTGTGCCGGCAAAGGGACCAGGACGACTGATCCGTGTAAAGGAAAGAATGAATGGGGCCATGTATCCTGAGATTTTGAGTGAAAACCTCCTTCCATCAGCAAGGGCATTGAAGATGAAACGTGGCTGGGTCTTTCAGCATGACAATGATCCCAAACACACCGCCCGGGCAACGAAGGAGTGGCTTCGTAAGAAGCATTTCAAGGTCATGGAGTGGCCTAGCCAGTCTCCAGATCTCAACCCCATAGAAAATCTTTGGAGGGAGTTGAAAGTCCGTGTTGCCCAGCAACAGCCCCAAAACATCACTGCTCTAGAAGAGATCTGCATGGAGGAATGGGCCAAAATACCATCAACAGTGTGTGAAAACCTTGTGAAGACTTACAGAAAACATTTGACCTCTGTCATTGCCAACAAAAGGTATATAACAAAGTATTGAGATAAACTTTTTGTTATTGACCAAATACTTATTTTCCACCATAATTTGCAAATACATTCATTAAAAATCCTACAATGTGATTTTCTGGATTTTTTTTCTCTCATTTTGTCTGTCATAGTTGAAGTGTACCTATGATGAAAATTACAGGCTTCTCTCGTCTTTTTAAGTGGGAGAACTTGCACAATTGGTGCCTGACTAAATACTTTTTTGCCCCACTGTATATACGAGCCATCGACCTTTACAACAAACAAATGGAAAAAAATAGGTACGTGCTTGCCAGAATTATCATGCATTAAATAGTGTGGCAATTGTGTGATACCTGTTTGTACAACTGTTCTGACTTGGTGGTCCACATATAGCCTATAGCCTGTTTTAGAGAAATGCCATCATCTAATATTGTAACAGCTCCATTGTAAGAGCTTTCATTGTCTGCTACGTACCCTCATTGTAAGGGCTTTCATTGTCTGCTTATGTGCCCCCGTTATTTATCCTACTGTTCTGACTTGGAGTACGGGGAAAATACTGTAAGAATGACCCATGCTCTGAATTATGTCGCTGTCCATTTCAAAAGTGCTGAACGAATAAGCGGTATATAGGCAACATCCGCCTCAGCTCACTCATGTCTTAATCAAAATGACGGCTTGCCTCTTGGGGATAGTGAGACGCTAGCGTCTCAAGTGGCCAATTGCCCCGGGAAATGCAGAGCGCCAAATTAAAATAAAATGTTATAAAACTCAAACTTTCATTAAATCACACATGCAGGATACTCAATTAAAGCTACACTCGTTGTGAATCCAGCCAACATGTCAGATTTTAAAAATGCTTTTCGGCGAAAGCATGAGAAGCTATTATCTGATAGCATACACCCATCTGAACCAGTTGTAAACAAAAGAACTAGCGTAGCAGGCGCTACACAAAACGCTGAAATAAAATATAAAACATGCATTACCTTTGACGAGCTTCTTTGTTGCACTCCAATAAACATCACAATTGGTCCTTTTTTTTCGATTAATTCCGTCCATGTATACCCAAAATGTCCATTTATAAAGCAGGTTTGATCCTTAAAAAAACAGCTTGCCAAAACACAACGTCACTACAAAACATTTCAAAAGTTGCCTATAAACTTTGCCAAAATATTTCAAACTACTTTTGTAATACAACTTTAGGTATTTTTAAACGTTAATAATCGATCAAATTGTAGACGGGGCAATCTGTATTCAATAGAGCAAGTAAACAAACCATGCACCTTTTTTCCTCTAGCGTAACTATCAACAGTGTAACGTTGTTCCAGGATGTGCTACATAAGTTATGTTATAGTCACAGACATGATTGAACCAGTTTTAGAAACTTCAGAGTGTTTTCTATCCACACCTACTAATCATATGCATAGAATATATTCCTGGCATGAGTAGCAGGAAGTTGAAATTGTGCACGCTATTTATCCAAAAGTGAAAATGCTGCCCCCTATCCTTAAGAACTTCACTAGGGTAGGGGGCAGCATTTGGAATTTTGGATGAAAAGCGTGCCCAAATTAAACTGCCTGCTACTCAGGCGGAGAAGCTAGGATATGCATATAATTAGTAGATTTGAATAGAAAACACTCTAAAGTTTCCAGAACTGTTAAAATAATATCTGTGAGTATAACAGATTTGATATGGCAGGTGAAAACCTGAGGAAAATCCAACCAGGAAGTAAAATTATTTTGAAAGGCTGTTTTTCCATTGAAAACCTATCCACCATACAAAGACTTAGGACCCAGTTCACTATCTCTATGGCTTCCTTCCTATGGTTTTTGTGGCTAGGTGCTGACAAAACATAATCGCAAAGTGTGCTTTCGCTTTTTTGAAATCTGACACAGCGGTTGCATTACGTAGAAGTTTATCTTTAAATGTATGTTAAGCTCTTGTATCTTAGATCAATGTTTATGATGAGTATTTCTGTAATTTGATGTGGCTCTCTGCACTTTCACCGGATCTTTGTTTGAGACAATGCAATTCTGAACTTAACACGCCAATTTAAACTGAGATTTTTTGATATAAATATGAACTTTATCGAACAACACATAAATGAATTGTGTAACATGAGGTCCTATGAGTGCCATCTGATGAAGATCATCAAAGGTTAGTGATTAATTTAATAGCTATTTCTGACTTTTGTGAGCCCTCTCCTTGGCTGGAAGCCTTTTTGAAATCGGATATTGTCGTTGGATTTACAAGACATTTATCTTTAAAATGGTATATAATAATTGTATGTTTGAGGAATTTTAATTGTGGGATTTCTGTTGTTTTGAATTTGGCGCCTTGCAATTTCACTGGCTGTTGTCGAGGTGGGACGCTACCTTCCCACTTTTACCAGAGAGGTTAACCGCTTATCCTTACATACAGTATGACATAGTTTGTACATCGGCATTGTTATATTGCCTGTATAGGTGTATCACATTAGTAGGTTATTCATAATTTTAGGCAATGTTATAAGGATGAATTTAATTAGATTGCTTTCTTTGTGTGTTATAATTAGCTCAAGTGTTTTTTGCTACGAGGAGGGTGGTAAGTTACAGACCAAACAACATTATATTATAGTATCCCCTCCTTATAACCATGGTTGCCAGTGACAGTCTCTTCCCATTCAGGTATTTGTGTTCAACAGAGAGTTCAGTAATAGAGCCATGAAATTCCAGTTCTTATTTCGAGGGTTGTTTTGTTTGCTCAATGCGCTGTCAGTGGGGGTCCTCCCTCAGAATTATGTTGGCCATCTAAAGCTCATTTCTTGCATTTAAAAAAATGTGCACTATTATTATTTTTACCCCTTTTCCTCCTCAATTGGTAGTTATCCTCTTGTTCCATCACCGTTTCCGCTGTCTCCGAAACACGACCCTTCTAATCCACGCTGCTTCTTGACACACTGCTCGCTTAACCAGGAAGCCAGCCGCACAAATGTGTCGGAGGAGTGCGATGCAGTGCCTTAGACCGCTGCACCACTCGGGAGGCCCATTTCCTGCATTTCTACACAATGTAATATGACACTTTTGGGGTCATTTTGGGGGTTACTTTGATTGTAAATAAGAATATAATCTGTTTCTAAACACGTCTCCGTGAATGTGGATGCTACCATGATTATGGATAATCCTGAATGAATTATGAATAATGATGAGTAAGAAAGTTATAGACGCACATGTTTTCAATACAGTGTACTTTGTCGCGCAGTATACTTTTAAATCTTGTAATAAATCAAATCTAGTGATACATAACTTGACATTTCTGTCATCTATTGTGACATTGTAGGAGGATAACCATCCTTCCAATTAATGGCAATGCATGTCTTAGCCGTTATAAATGCTAAGTTACACAGTTTCTTCTGATAACAGCCTCCAGTATCAACATTTCCAAGCAAACAAAACCAGGGAGAAGGGATAATCTGTAGACATGCTGAGATAAAAGTACATACTCTTTGCCAGAATTCAGTCAGCCTTCACGATAGCATAACATATGAAAATATGTCCCCTTTTGTGTTTTACACCTCCAGCAGAGGAATTACATCTCTGAGTGCATGATATTCAGTTTCACTGGCATATAGTACATTCTACTGATGATCTTAAACTGCAGTAATTTATGTCTGAGATTATATGAACATGACGGCATTCAAACACATCTGTATCCATTCATCATCAATAGTGTCTCCTAGGTCTTCCTCACATTTTTGTGTTAGACAGATTTTAACACGCTACAACACTCGGCGGTCCCGTTCTGTGAGCTTGTGTGGCCTACCACTTCGCGGCTGAGCTGTTGTTGCACCTAGACGTTGCCACTTCACAATAACAGTACTTACAGTTGATCGGGACATACTGACTTGTAGAAAATGTGGCATCCTATGACGGTGCCACGCTGAAAGTCACTGAGCTCTTCAGTAAGGCCATTCTACTGTCAATGTTTGTCTATGGAGATTGCATGGCTGTGTGCTGAAATGGTGTGGCTGAAATAGCCGAATCCACTCATTTGAAGGGGTGTCCACATACCTTTGTCTATATAGTGTATGTGGGAAGCTGGGCTGAAGGGAGTTGTAGTTTTCATGAAGCAAATATTCAACCTAGTTCAGAGCATAAACGTGGTAATTGAATACAATGACCACAATCCATTGCGCCTGTTCTTCCTGGCTCGGACAGAGCCCCCACGAGAGTAATGTACACAACATGACGAGAGGGATAGAGACAGTACGTGAAGTAGCGCTACCCGATTGATAGTTATAGGAGCAGGATATAAGCATTCTTGAAATTATGCCACGTCTTCTTTAAAGAACTAGTCAAATTATTTTGTCAGACAGCTCTGCAGCATACTTAGGCAGCTACCAGCTAGCCACTAGCCTAGCTAAGTAGGAGGACTAAAAGACTGTTGAGTATGGGAAGCACAGAGATACCGTTAGATGGTTGGCTGGCTACTATCGCCTGAGCAGAGATGAGATGATCAAATAAAAAGAAGTAATATACACAACTGAAATATTTTGTTATTTCATAGTCGTTTCCTATTTTTCTATTGATGTCTACCTAATGTGGACCTGACACAGACAATGGAATATTTTCAGCCATTTGTGAGGCAAACAATGTTTGGATGCTTCCAACTCTTAAGAAAGGCAGGTCACTGATGAGATGACTGTCACTTCCACAGAAGTTTGTCACAATACAGACATGCGCACACGAGCACACCTCATATCATCGAGGACAATATGAGCACTTGAGGCTGTCAAACAATAATAAAGAAAACATTGTTACATCATTTCACCCCCCCATAAAATTCAAGTACAAATGGCATGCCTACCAGCTGGTAAGAGATCCACCGGACCTCTGACACTTTGTCTGAGCAGAGGGTCAGTGCTATTTGTCTGAGGTAGTTATACACATCATCGTGGCTGTACAACTCCATGATCAAGATCAGCTGCCTGTGGACACACACATGAAGACGTTCTGTTCAACACACACTGGCTCTTCAGGGGGGTCATCCTAAAAATAAACATTTTCTTTCTCTGATATCTTCACTCCACAAAGAAGTACAACAATACTTCTATATACATTGGGAGAGCAGAGTAAATAAAACCAAGAGGGTGACTGCTTCTGTGACAGCATGGAGCGTCATGTTAACCTGAGTGACAGTCTGTTTGAGCCATCATGCCAAGTCCCTGTCACTCATTGGTGTGTTTGGCTTGATGGAGTAGACAAGAGCACAAACAGATACGGGGCCAGGACCTGAATCCACAAACTGTCTCAGTAGGAATGCTGATCTACGATCTGTCCATATAATCTTATTACGATCTAAAAGGCAAAACTGGTTCTAGTTCAGCACTCCTACGCCGAGATACTGAGGATACGGGCCCAATGTTAGTGATTTATTGTCATATGCTGTCCTGCTCAGGAGCATCATTCTTTGGCTGATCCACCCTGCTGACCTGGATGAAACCCTGTGATCATTGGAAGGCCCATCCAAGTGGAATACTAAAATTGTGCATGACATCACAGTCTGGTGGCAAGTGCGCCCTCTATTGGGAGAAATCTGGAGGCCTCGATCCTAGATGAATGAGAAAGACTGGCCCTGATCTAAATGAATAGGAGACTCACCCGGCCAGCTGGTATCTAAATGAATGGGAGACTCACCCGGCCAGCTGGTATCTAAATGAATGGGAAAATGAGTTCGTTAAGACAGAATGGTAAAATTGGGTGAAACCAAAAGTGACGCGTTTCAAAAGGCACCGAATTGGTGGAAACACCCTCATCATGTTTCCCCATCATTACAAAACCCCTGGACAACAAATTATCATTTATTAGTGACGCTAGGCACAAGTATTAAAAGAAGTGGAGACAAACGAAATAAGAGTAAAAGGAGTCAACCTGTAAACTAAACATGTTGTTATTGAGAAAGAGAAATTGGTTCTATGACAACCATATGAACTCAGTACACAGGTCAAGTCAGTCAGACATCCACATTTAAAATCCACTCTAGATTTACCATGTGATACGTATTATGGTAGCCTGAGTTCCAGTCTGTTTGTGCTCTCATGACAACTCCTTGTCAATGTTTGGCTTGACAATGAGCAATGGAGTTGGTAAGAAGAGCACGAACAGATCTGGGACCAGGCTAGTAAAAGAGCACAGCAGGTGGACCAAACGTTTTCATTTTAATGTGTAGCCTATGTAGATGGCCGATTTAGAATCGCTACACAGTTGCTCGTTACACGTATGGTGGTCTCACCTTGAGGAAGTCATAGAGGTGTTTGAGCACGCCGATGCGCACCTCGTCCAGGTCCTTAAGGAAGCCGTTGAAGATGGGCACCAGGTCGGCCGCCGTCAGCTGGTCCCCTGGATCAGGGCCAGATCGTGGACTCAAATGCACCACCAATGAAGATTCGCATTTTAGACCAGGACTAGGCTGAATCTGGTTCTGGAACACTGACCCTAGATCTTGTCAATCGCAATTCCTTGGACATTGGATCGTTTTACTTTTCTCAGACAAAACAATTTAAATGTAGATGTACACCAGACTTGACTGGATCATAAATGTCCCTCTATGTGCACAGTAAGGTTTATTAGAAATTCAGAAATTCAGTGTTTGACAGAACTGACGAACTGACCTGGACCTTGGACTTCTCCTCACACACCTGGTTGAAAGCAGAGTCCTCTTTCCCCTCCAGGCTCTCCATCAGCTCCGGCTCCTGACCAACAACAGGAGTAGATACATAGACAAATATACCAGTCAGCTAGCACAGGCAAATATACCAGTCAGCTAGCACAGACAAATATACCAGTCAGCTAGCACAGGCAAATATACCAGTCAGCTAGCACTGACAAATATACCAGTCAGCTAGCACAGACAAATATACCAGTCAGCTAGCACAGACAAATATACCAGTCAGCTAGCACAGACAAATATACCAGTCAGCTAGCACAGACAAATATACCAGTCAGCTAGCACAGACAAATATACCAGTCAGCTAGCACAGGCAAATATACCAGTCAGCTAGCACAGACAAATATACCAGTCAGCTAGCACAGACAAATATACCAGTCAGCTAGCACAGACAAATATACCAGTCAGCTAGCACAGGCAAATATACCAGTCAGCTAGCAGACAAATATACCAGTCAGCTAGCACAGACAAATATAACAGTCAGCTAGCACAGACTAACATCTAGCACAGACAAATATACCAGTCAGCTAGCACAGACAAATATACCAGTCAGCTAGCACAGACAAACATACCAGTCAGCTAGCACAGACAAATACACCAGTCAGCTAGCACAGACAAATATACCAGTCAGCTCGCACAGACAAATATACCAGTCAGCTAGCACAGACAAACATACCAGTCAGCTAGCACAGACAAATATACCAGTCAGCTAGCACAGGCAAATATACCAGTCAGCTAGCACAGACAAATATACCAGTCAGCTAGCACAGACAAATATACCAGTCAGCTAGCACAGACAAATATACCAGTCAGCTAGCACAGACAAATATACCAGTCAGCTAGCACAGACAAATATACCAGTCAGCTAGCACAGACAAATATACCAGTCAGCTAGCACAGACAAATATACCAGTCAGCTAGCACAGGCAAATATACCAGTCAGCTAGCACAGACAAATATACCAGTCAGCTAGCACAGACAAATATACCAGTCAGATAGCACAGACAAATATACCAGTCAGCTAGCACAGGCAAATATACCAGTCAGCTAGCAGACAAATATACCAGTCAGCTAGCACAGACAAATATAACAGTCAGCTAGCACAGACTAACATCTAGCACAGACAAATATACCAGTCAGCTAGCACAGACAAATATACCAGTCAGCTAGCACAGACAAACATACCAGTCAGCTAGCACAGACAAATACACCAGTCAGCTAGCACAGACAAATATACCAGTCAGCTCGCACAGACAAATATACCAGTCAGCTAGCACAGACAAACATACCAGTCAGCTAGCACAGACAAATATACCAGTCAGCTAGCACAGGCAAATATACCAGTCAGCTAGCACAGACAAATATACCAGTCAGCTAGCACAGACAAATATACCAGTCAGCTAGCACAGACAAATATACCAGTCAGCTAGCACAGACAAATATACCAGTCAGCTAGCACAGACAAATATACCAGTCAGCTAGCACAGACAAATATACCAGTCAGCTCGCACAGACAAACATACCAGTCAGCTAGCAGACAAATATAGCAGTCAGCTAGCACAGACAAATATAACAGTCAGCTAGCACAGACAAACATGAGGGAACTTCTGGACCATATCTCTACATTTAGTGGAACCCTTTTGGCTCAAGAGCAGCCCCAGTGTCAAAATTACATATAACGTTAGTATTTTTAACAGTGTGAATGTTCCATATAGTCCCTCAGTGTCAAAAAGGAATTCATCAAAGTAATTTTGACTCCACTCCTTCCGAGTCATCCCGTACTAGGACAGGCGAGTTGGGGGGTGATTCCTGAGGCTCAGCTTCTGCCTCTTTCTGTTCTTCTGTGGGTGCTGGGTCCCTGGCCTGCTGGGTTGGTGGCTCAGGTGTCTGTGTCTCCTCTGTGGTCACTCTGTTCTGGGAGGACTCCTCATCTGGTTCTCCATCCTCTGGTGTCTGGCTCTTTGACTCGCCCTCCTCCTCAGACTGGCTCTCCAGCTGGGCAGCCTTTATGGCGGCTGAGAGCACCTGTACTTGGGCTGGGAGACGCATGCGGAAAGACACACACACACAAAACACACACACACAAAAAAACACACGCACAAAAAACACACACACACGGTTGTGAATACACAGGTCAAGCTCAAACTCCTAAATGTCCAGACTATTAAGTTCACTGTGTGTTAAATAATGTTGTGAAGGTTGGATGATATCCAGTGCATTGTGTCACCATAAAACACAACTTGTCCAAAATTATTGAACCAATTTCTTTACTTAATTAACAACCTTTGACGAGACATGTTTCCCTCAATCCTCACCTTGTACATCAGGGTCGTCCATGTGGAGGCAGTCCAATACCTTCTGGATCTGAGAGCAGGTGGCTGGATCCAGACTGGACACCACCACCTCCTCCTCCTTTTCTCCCTCTGTCCGAGTCCGAGGACCCTGGCCCTTCAGCATCTCCAGCTCCTGGCTGATATCCACTAACGGAGGCCTCCAGTAGAGGAAAGAGTTAAAATTCTGGTCTGTTTGTTCCGTCTCCTTGTTTTTATTATTTGTGGGAGGAAGGTTGTTGTTGTTGCGCGCCTGGCCTTCGTGTTGGTTTTGGGGATGAGTGTGTGTGGAGTCGCTGTCGCTGTCCCACCTGGACATGGATTCTAGGGATGGGGTGGAGTTGCCATAATCTTAATCTTGGTTAATGGGTGTGTGTGAGGGTCTCATTGTGGTGCCATTGGAGGACTCTATGCAGAGGGGAGAATTGCTGCAACAGAGAGCCAACAAATATCAGAGAGCCCCTTTATCTCCCTCCAACTATATCAACATAATTTATTCCAAATGCATTTAAAAAAAATCACAACACAACTTTAAATCAAACCCATTTTACACTAGAACCGCTAAATCAGTCATTTTGACTGCTCATAAATTGTATTAATTTATTACTCAATATTTTTTGTCATGCCGTCCTCTGTCCTCGACATCTCCTAAATAAGTCTATATACAGTGCCTTGCGAAAGTATTCGGCCCCCTTGAACTTTGCGACCTTTTGTCACATTTCAGGCTTCAAACATAAAGATATAAAACTGTATTTTTTTGTGAAGAATCAACAACAAGTGGGACACAATCATGAAGTGGAACGACATTTATTGGATATTTCAAACTTTTTTAACAAATCAAAAACTGAAAAATTGGGCGTGCAAAATTATTCAGCCCCCTTAAGTTAATACTTTGTAGCGCCACCTTTTGCTGCGATTACAGCTGTAAGTCGCTTGGGGTATGTCTCTATCAGTTTTGCACATTTTTTCCCATTCCTCCTTGCAAAACAGCTCGAGCTCAGTGAGGTTGGATGGAGAGCATTTGAGAACAGCAGTTTTCAGTTCTTTCCACAGATTCTCTATTGGATTCAGGTCTGGACTTTGACTTGGCCATTCTAACACCTGGATATGTTTATTTTTGAACCATTCCATTGTAGATTTTGCTTTATGTTTTGGATCATTGTCTTGTTGGAAGACAAATCTCCGTCCCAGTCTCAGGTCTTTTGCAGACTCCATCAGGTTTTCTTCCAGAATGGTCCTGTATTTGGCTCCATCCATCTTCCCATGAATTTTAACCATCTTCCCTGTCCCTGCTGAAGAAAAGCAGGCCCAAACCATGATGCTGCCACCACCATGTTTGACAGTGGGGATGGTGTGTTCAGCTGTGTTGCTTTTACGCCAAACATAATGTTTTGCATTGTTGCCAAAAAGTTCAATTTTGGTTTCATCTGACCAGAGCACCTTCTTCCACATGTTTGGTGTGTCTCCCAGGTGGCTTGTGGCAAACTTTAAACAACACTTTTTATGGATATCTTTAAGAAATGGCTTTCTTCTTGCCACTCTTCCATAAAGGCCAGATTTGTGCAATATACGACTGATTGTTGTCCTATGGACAGAGTCTTCCACCCCAGCTGTAGATCTCTGCAGTTCATCCAGAGTGATCATGGGCCTCTTGGCTGCATCTCTGATCAGTCTTCTCCTTGTATGAGCTGAAAGTTTAGAGGGACGGCCAGGTCTTGGTAGATTTGCAGTGGTCTGATACTCCTTCCATTTCAATATTATCGCTTGCACAGTGCTCCTTGGGATGTTTAAAGCTTGGGAAATCTTTTTGTATCCAAATCCGGCTTTAAACTTCTTCACAACAGTATCTCGGACCTGCCTGGTGTGTTCCTTGTTCTTCATGATGCTCTCTGCGCTTTTAACGGACCTCTGAGACTATCACAGTGCAGGTGCATTTATACGGAGACTTGATTACACACAGGTGGATTGTATTTATCATCATTAGTCATTTAGGTCAACATTGGATCATTCAGAGATCCTCACTGAACTTCTGGAGAGAGTTTGCTGCACTGAAAGTAAAGGGGCTGAATAATTTTGCACACCAAATTTTTCAGTTTTTGATTTGTTAAAAAAGTTTGAAATATCCAATAAATGTCGTTCCACTTCATGATTGTGTCCCACTTGTTGTTGATTATTCACAAAAAAATACAGTTTTATATCTTTATGTTTGAAGCCTGAAATGTGGCAAAAGGTCGCAAAGTTCAAGGGGGCCGAATACTTTCGCAAGGCACTGTAACACATTGACGTTGTTAGAATCTTAAAATCAGAACAGGAGTTACAACCATTCTTCAGGTTAGGGTCAGTTTTTCTGAATTTCCACCTGGCTGACATGCCCAAAGTAAACTGCCTGTTACTCAGGCCCAGAAGCCAGGATATGCATATAATTGGGACCATTGGATAGAAAACACTTTGAAGTTTGTAGAAATTTTAAATTAATGTATGACACAATATATATGTTAGGAGAAAATCCAAAGAAATACCAACCGGAATTCCTTTTTTTTTGAGAGCACATGCTCTTACAATGGAAGGTATAGGGGCATATTCAAATCCAGCTCCCACATTGCAATTCCTATGGCTTCCACTAGATGTCAACAGTCTTTGTTCAAAGTTTCCGGCTTGTTTCTTCCCAAATGAGGAAGAAAAATTAGTTTTAGTACTGGGACTCAGTTGGAAATCAGTTGGGACTGAGTTGGAAATCAGTCTGTGCGCACGCCTGCTAATATAATTTTCCTATTGAACATAATACTTTCCGTATGAAATATTATAGTTTAATTACATTTTAGGGTACCTGAGGATTAGATAGAAATGTATTTTGACTTGTTTTAACATAGTTTAGCGGTAGCTTTTTGGATTCCTTTCTCTGCGTGTTGAACGAGTGGATTACTCAAATCGATAGCACCAACTAAACTGACTTTTTGGGATATAAAGAAGGATTTTATCTAACAAAACGATACTACATGTAGTAGTTGGGACCCTTTGGATTGCAAATCAGAAGATTTTTTTTTTTTTAAGTAAGTGAATATTTAATTGCTATTTGTGATTTTATGAAGCCTGTGCCGGTGGAGTGTGTTGATGTGGGGCAACGTCCTCAAACAATCGCATGGCATGCTGTCGCTGTAAAACCTATTGTAAATCAGACAGATGAACAAGAATTTAAGCTTTTAACCGATACAAGACACTTGTATGTACCAAAATGTTTAATATCCATAGTTTTTATGATTATTTATTTGAATTGCGCACCCTCCAATTTCACTGGAAGTTTTCGACAGGTGTTCCGCTGGCGGGATGCCTAGCCCGAAGAAATGTTAATGAAGGAATGTCATTATTTGAATGAATTTCCCCCATTGCTCCTTCTTCTTCCAACAGTAGGGCCTGCTCCGCTCCTACTCCCAATAGTAGGGCCTGCTCTGCTCCTCCTCCCAACATTAGGGACTGCTCCACTCCTACTTCTTCCAACATTAGGGACTGCTCCACTGCTACTTCTTCCAACAAATCAAATCAAATCTTACTTGTCACATACACATGGTTAGCAGATGTTAATGCGAGTGTAGCGAAATGCTTGTGCTTCTAGTTCCGACAATGCAGTAATAACCAACGAGTAATCTAACCTAACAATTCCAAAACTACTACCTTATACACACAAGTGTAAAGGGATAAAGAATATGTACATGAAGATATATGAATGAGTGATGGTACAGAACGGCATAGGCAAGATGCAGTAGATGGTATCGAGTACAGTATATACATATGAGATGAGTAATGTAGGGTATGTAAACAAAGTGGCATAGTTTAAAGTGGCTAGTGATACATGCATTACATAAAGATGCAGTAGATGATATAGAGTACAGTATATACATATACATATGAGATGAGTAATGTAGGGTAGGTAAACATTATATTAAGTAGCATTGTTTAAAGTGGCTAGTGATATATTTTTCCATACATTTCCATCAATTTCCATCAATTTCCATTATTAAAGTGTCTGAAGTTGAGTCAGTGTGTTGGCAGCAGCCACTCAATGTTAGTGGTGGCTGTTTAACAGTCTGATGGCCTTGAGATAGAAGCTGTTTTTCAGTCTCTCGGTCCCTGCTTTGATGCACCTGTACTGACCTCGCCTTCTGGATGATAGCGGGGTGAACAGGCAGTGGCTCGGGTGGTTGTTGTCCTTGATGTTCTTTATGGCCTTCCTGGGACATCGGGTGGTGTAGGTGTCCTGGAGGGCAGGTAGTTTGCCCCCGGTGATGCGTTGTGCAGACCTCACTTCCCTCTGGTGATCCTTACGGTTGTGGGTGGAGCAGTTGCCGTACCAGGCGGTGAAACAGCCCGATAGGATGCTCTCGATTGTGTATCTGTAGAAGTTTGTGAGTGCTTTTGGTGACAAGCTGAATTTCTTCAGCCTCCTGAGGTTGAAGAGGCGCTGCTGCACATTTTTCACAATGCTGTCTGTGTGGGTAGACCAATTCAGTTTGTCCGTGATGTGTATGCCGAGGAACTTAAAACTTACTACCCTCTCCACTACTGTCCCGTCGATGTGGATAGGGGGTGCTCCCTCTGCTGTTTCCTGAAGTCCACAATCATCTCCTTTGTTTTGTTGACGTTGAGTGTGAGGTTATTTTACTGACACCACACTCCGAGGGCCCTCACCTCCTCCTTGCAGGCCGTCTCGTCGTTGTTGGTAATCAAGCCTACCACTGTAGTGTCGTCCGCAAACTTGATGATTGAATTGGAGGCGTGCATGGCCACGCAGTCGTGGGTGAACAGGGAGTACAGGAGAGGGCTCAGAACGCACCCTTGTGGGGCCCCAGTGTTGAGGATCAGCGGGGTGGAGATGTTGTTACCTACCCTCACCACCTGGGGGCGGCCCGTCAGGAAGTCCAGTACCCAGTTGCATTTCGAGCTTGATGACGAGTTTGGAGAGTACTATGGTGTTAAATGCTGAGCTGTAGTCGAAGAACAGCATTCTCACATAGGTATTCCTCTTTTCCAGATGGGTTAGGGCAGTGTGCAGTGTGGTTGCGATTGCGTCGTCTGTGGACCTATTTGGGCGATAAGCAAATTGGAGTGGGTCTAGGGTGTCAGGTGGGGTGGAGGTGATATGGTCCTTGACTAGTCTCTCAAAGCACGTCATGATGACGGAAGTGAATGCTACGGGGCGGTAGTCGTTTAGCTCAGTTACCTTAGCTTTCTTGGGAACAGGGACAATGGTGGCCCTCTTGAAGCATGTGGGAACAGCAGACTGGGATAAGGATTGATTGAATGTGTCTGTAAACACACCAGCCAGCTGGTCTGCGCATGCTCTGAGGATGCGGCTGGAAATGCCATCTGGGCCTGCAGCCTTGCGAGGGTTAACACGTTTAAATGTTTTATTCATGTCGGCTGCAGTGAAGGAGAATCCACAGGTTTTTGTTGCGGGCCGTGTCAGTGGCACTGTATTGTCCTCAAAGCGGGCAAAAAAGTTATTTAGTCTGTCTGGGAGCAGGACATCCTGGTCCGTGACGGGGCTGGTTTTCTTTTTGAAATCCATGATTGACTGTAGACCCTGCCACATACCTCTTGTGTCTGAGCTGTTGAATTGCGACTCTACTTTGTCTCTATACTGATGCTTAGCTTGTTTGATTGCCTTGTGGAGGGAATAGCTACACTGTTTGTATTCGGTCATGTTTCCGGTCACCTTGCCCTGGTTAAAAGCAGTGGTTTGTGCTTTCAGTTTCACGCGAATGCTGCCATCAATCCACGGTTTCTGGTTTGGGAATGTTTTAATCGTTGCTATGGGTACGACATCGTCAACGCACTTTCTAATGAACTCGCTCACCGAATCAGCGTATTCATCAATGTTGTTGTTTGACACAATGCGGAACATATCCCAATCCACGTGATCAAAGCAGTCTTGAAGCGTGGAATCAGATTGGTCGGACCAGCGTTGAACAGACCTGAGCTTGGTAGCTTTTAGTTTCTCTCTGTAGGCTGGGAGCAACAAAATGGAGTCATGTTCAGCTTTTCCAAAAGGAGGGCGGGGGAGGGCCTTATATGCGTTGCGGAAGTTAGAATAGCAATGATCCAGGATTTTACCAGCCCTGGTTGCGCAATCGATATGCTGATACAGTTTAGGGAGTCTTGTTTTCAGATTAGCCTTGTTAAAATCCCCAGCTACAATGAATGCAGCCTCAGGATATGTGGTTTCCAACAGTAACGCCTGCTCCGCTCCTCCTTCTCCCAACAGTAGGGTCTGCCCCGCTCCTTCTTCTCCCCACAATAGGGCCTAATCCACTCCTTCCTCTCCCCACAATAGGGCCTAATCCGCTCCTTCTTCTCCCCTCAATAGGGCCTAATCCACTCCTTCTTCTCCTCACAATAGGGCCTGCTCCGCTCCTTCTTCTCCCCACAATAGGGCCTAATCCACTTCTTCTTCTCCTCACAATAGGGCCTGCTCCGCTCCTTCTTCTCCCCACAATAGGGCCTGCTCCGCTCCTTCTTCTCCCCACAATAGGGCCAGCTCCGCTCCTTCTTCTCCCCACAATAGGGCCTGCTCCACTCCTTCTTCTCCCTACAGTAGGGCCTGCTCCGCTCCTTCTTCTCCCCACAATAGGGCCTGCTCCACTCCTTCTCCCTTAAGTAGGGCCTGCTCCGCTCCTTCCCCCAAAAGTAGGGCCTGTTACGTTCCTTTTCACAGTATCGTGGCCTGCTGCGCTCCACTTCTCCGCTCCGCTTCTTCTCCCAACAGTAGGGCCTGCTCCGCTCCTTCTTCTCCCAACAGTAGGGCCTGCTCCGCTCCTTCTCCCAACAGTAGGGCCTGCTCCGCACCTTCTTCTCCCAACAGTAGGGCCTGCTCCGCTCCTTCTTCTCCCAACAGTAGGGCCTGCTCCGCACCTTCTCCCAACAGTAGGGCCTGCTCCGCACCTACTTCTCCCAACAGTAGGGCCTGCTCCGCTTCTTCTCCCAACAGTAGGGCCTGCTCCACTCCTTCTTCTCCCAGCAGTAGGGCCTGCTCCACTCCTTCTTCTCCCAACAATAGGGCCTGCTCCGCTCCTTCTTCTCCCAACAGTAGGGCCAGCTCCGCTCCTTCTTCTCCCAACAGTAGGGCCTGCTCCGCACCTTCTTCTCCCAACAGTAGGGCCTGCTCCGCTCCTTCTTCTCCCAACAGTAGGGCCTGTTTCGCTCCCTCTTCTCCCAACAGTAGGGCCTGCTCCGCTCCTTCTTCTCCCAACAGTAGGGCCTGCTCCGCTCCTTCTTCTCCCAACAGTAGGGCCTGTTTTGCTCCCTCTTCTCCCAACAGTAGGGCCTGCTCCGCTCCTTCTTCTCCCAACAGTAGGGCCGGTTTCGCTCCCTCTTCTCCCAACAGTAGGGCCTGCTCCGCTCCTTCTTCTCCCAACAGTAGGGCCAGCTCCGCTCCTTCTTCTCCCAACAGTAGGGCCTGTTTCGCTCCCTCTTCTCCCAACAGTAGGGCCTGCTCCGCTCCTCCTTCTCCCAACAGTAGGGCCTGCTCCGCTCCTTCTTCTCCCAACAGTAGGGCCTGCTCCACTCCTTCTTCTCCCAACAGTAGGGCCTGCTCCGCTCCCTCTTCTCCCAACAGTAGGGCCTGCTCCACTCCTTCTTCTCCCAACAGTAGGGCATGCTCCACTCCTTCTTCTCCCAACAATAGGGCCTGCTCCGCTCCTTCTTCTCCCAACAGTAGGGCCAGCTCCGCTCCTTCTTCTCCCAACAGTAGGGCCTGCTCCGCACCTTCTTCTCCCAACAGTAGGGCCTGCTCCGCTCCTTCTTCTCCCAACAGTAGGGCCGGTTTCGCTCCCTCTTCTCCCAACAGTAGGGCCTGCTCCGCTCCTTCTTCTCCCAACAGTAGGGCCTGCTCCGCTCCTTCTTCTCCCAACAGTAGGGCCAGCTCCGCTCCTTCTTCTCCCAACAGTAGGGCCTGCTCTGCTCCTTCTTCCAACAGTTGAAAGTGCAGTGCCTAGCTGATAATCACCCCGATAATGAAACTTAATCTAAACTAATTTCACAAATATAACAACAGATTAAATAAATTAAGTAAAGTATGTTGGGGAGAAAGGGGGAGAATGGGTGAGTTGATGAGCGGTTGATGAGCGGTCTTATCAGTCTACTCTGGCCTACAGGGAATAGGCTAGACAGCGAGAGCGTGCACAAATGTACTTGTTGAACTGCTTTCAATATCTGGAAAGATATCCACATGAGGCAGCAGGTGAGAGAGTGTGGGAGAATGTGGTGATGAGGCTTATGGAACCTTATGCTGGCAAGGGGACGAATGTCACAATGGACAATTTCTTCACTTCACTGCCATTGGCAAATAAATTGGCTTGTAAAGAAACAATTCTGGTCGCACCGTGAACAAAGTGAAACAGGAGCTCTCTCCCTCTGCGCAAAATTCAGCGCCTACACAGCCATGGTGGAGTACAACAGTGCTGAAGAAGGTCAAGAAGATGGGAACATAAAGATAACTGTAGACTGTTACGCACTACAACCAAACAAAGGTATGACAAAGTGTCAAGCAAGTGAAAGTTACCAAATATGTATCAACTGTTTGGACAAGGAATAACAGCTGCTAAAACTCTCAACCATTGTTATTCTACCTTCCGGAATGCATATAATGCCCTCCCCCGCCCTCCATTCAGCAAATCTCACCACGATTCCATCTTGCTCCTCCCCTCATATTGGCAGAAACTCAAACAGGAAGCACCTGGGGTGAGGACTATTCAACGCTTGTCTGACCAATCGGAAATCACGCTTTAAGATTGTTTTGATCACTGGGATATGTTCAGTGTAGCTTTAGAATATGATAGACACATACGGTGAATTAATTTTTCAGGGTTGTACCCACAGTGACTATTAAAACCTACCCAAACCAAAAACTGTGGATAGATTGGAGAATTCGCACAAAACTGAAAGCGTGAACCACCACATTTAACCAGGGCAAGAAGACTGGGAATATGGAAGAATACAAACAGTGTAGTTCTTCACTCCGCAAAGAAATCATGTAGGCTAAACGTTGGTATAGGGACAAAGTTGAGTCCCAGTTCAACAGCTCAGACATGAGACGTATGTGGCAGGGTCTACAGACAATCACGGATTCTAAAAAGAAAACCAGCCACGTCGCGGACACCAACGTCTGGCTTCCTGACAGGCTGAACACCTTCTTCGCTCGGTTATTCGTTAGCTCAAATATTTTGGTGGATTGTACACAATTGTTACATACAGTGCCTTGCGAAAGTATTCGGCCCCCTTGAACTTTGCGACCTTTTGCCACATTTCAGGCTTCAAACATAAAGATATAAAACTGTATTTTTTTGTGAATAATCAACAACAAGTGGGACACAATCATGAAGTGGAACGACATTTATTGGATATTTCAAACTTTTTTAACAAATCAAAAACTGAAAAATTGGGCGTGCAAAATTATTCAGCCCCCTTAAGTTAATACTTTGTAGCGCCACCTTTTGCTGCGATTACAGCTGTAAGTCGCTTGGGGTATGTCTCTATCAGTTTTGCACATCGAGAGACTGACATTTTTTCCCATTGTCCTTGCGGACAACAGGCCCTCCGATTTGACATACTGAACTCTATCAGAGAAGTAGTTAGTGAACCATGCGAGGCAGTCATTAGAGAAACCAAGGCTGTTGAGTCTGCCGATAAGAATACGGTGATTGACAGAGTCGAAAGCCTTGGCCAGGTCAATGAAGACGGCTGCACAGTACTGTCTTTTATCGATGGCGGTTATGATATCATTAAGGACCTTGAGCATGGCTGAGGTTCACCCGTGACCAGCTCGGAAACCAGATTGCATAGAGGAGAAGGTACGGTGGGATTCAAAATGGTCGGTGATCTGTTTGTTCACTTGGCTTTGGAAGACTTTAGAAAGGCAGGGCAGGATGGATATAGGTCTGTAACAATTTGGGTCAGAGTGTCTCCCCCTTTGAAGAGGGGGAGAACCGCGGCCGCTTTCCAATCTTTAGGAATCTCAGACGACATACAGCCAGATGCTTTGTATTTTAGTGGGACATACAGCCAGATGCTTTGTATTTTAGTGGGACATACAGCCAGATGCTTTGTATTTTAGTGGGACATACAGCCAGATGCTTTGTATTTTAGTGGGACATACAGCCAGATGCTTTGTATTTTAGTGGGACATACAGCCAGATGCTTTGGATTTTAGTGGGACATAATACAGCCAGATGTTTTGTATTTTAGTGGGACATACAGCCAGATGCTTTGGATTTTAGTGGGAAATACAGCCAGATGCTTTGTATTTTAGTGGGACATAATACAGCCAGATGTTTTGTATTTTAGTGGGACATAAGCCAGATGCTAACAGTGGCAGAAGCCTGTTTGGAAATCTTTCTTTCAGTGACAGACTTGAATTCTGAAAGAACAATAAGTTAATCAGGATATTTATGCAAGTTATGCATTTGATTTGATTTAACAATTTAAAATGCATTAAGAAGCCACACCAGTCAACAATAGACGTACCACAATTACATAGACTGTTAGATTTGTTTTCAACAATAATTTATACAGTAAGATGTACAGTAGGCCTGAAAATATTTCATCTTCATGTGTGACCAACCGGCTCGGTCCAATGTTGCAAAATTTGAAATGGTGTTTTTACATTGGATAAAAGTAGAGACTCAGAACTAGAAAGTGGTATATAATACACTACAATTGAGGAACAACGGGAAAGTAATTCTGCTTTAAAAGTTGATCAACTTGTAATCTCACTTTTGAGAAAATGGCCCTTGAATGTTTTGGTAAACCTACTAGGAGAGCTCTTCTTTGTCTGCACCCATTCAGCATCTTTCACACCCTCTTAAGCCTTAGTCCCGCCTATCTCTTTAAGGATTCACATGCGAGGCCATGTACTAAACAATAAGAACAATAAGTTAATCAGGATATTTATGCAAGTTATGCATTTTATTTTATTTGACCATTTAAAATGCATTAAGAAGCCACACCAGTCAACAATACATGCACCACAATTACAGAGGATTACATAGACAAAGTCAAGACTTGTTAGACTTGTTTTCAACAATAATTTATACAGTAAGTTGTACAGTAGGTCTGAACATGTTTCATCTTCATGTGTGACCAACCAGCTTGATTCAGTCTTTTGAAAAAAAATTTTTGGGACATAGATAAAACTAGAGACTCATAATTAGAAAATGGTATATCATACACTACAGTTGAAGAACAATGGGAAAGGAATTCTGCTTTGAAAGTTGATAAACTTGTAATCTCACTTTTGAGAAAATGAGCCTCCTCAGTACTACTATTGAGGAGCTCTTCTTTGTCTGCACCCATTCAGTATCGTTCACACCCTCTCAAGCCTTTGTCCCACCTATCTCTTTAAGGATTCACATGTGAGGCCATGTACTAAACAACCAAAGATTTCAAGACTAAAGGCTGGTTTATACTACGTGTATCGACAGTTGTTGCGGTGAAATCATGAACATTCAATTGTCGTCCGATATCAAATTTGTTATTGGCTTTATGAAAATCTATAAACACAAAAACTACAGGCTGCATGACGTCAACAGTCTCGGGGTAAAAAATAGCAGAACTAGAAAATAGCTAATGGTTGAGTGTGACAAAATAGAAGCAGGACATTCTACCAGAGAATTATAGAACTCCGACACTGTCTCGTTACCCTAACGTTATATCCTAATTTGAAAATAAGGTATAAATTGGAAAAACTATTTGAGTTAGATTTATTCTCACAAGGGCTTTACTAACAACGGCAGTGGGGGGACAACACCGGTGAAGGGTTTGATGTACACATTGCAGCTTGCCTTAATGTCCCTGAATTGATCACAGTTGAAGCCGGCCACTAGCTTCTTAGGACCGGGTCTGTATGGGGTGAAGGGCATCTTCACACGTAGTCGTTGCCCTTGTTTTAGGAAAGGCATTCTGAGGAGACACGTGAAACAAATTATACCTCAAGGAAGCTTTAGATCTCTAAACTTCAACACACAAGGTAGTATAAAATATTTCAGATGGAAAAACCCTAAGCTTTAACCACATGAACAGCCCATGAATGCATGTACTTTCTAGTTCAGCCAAGAGCTAAATCATTTATTTTGGACAGACTACGTAACATAAATTGTATTGAATCATCTGTCAAAAGACTGTGATGCCATAACTAACAAGGAACTGTAGTTCCGGTGCTTTGGTGTCCTCACTAGATATCTGGACATATCGGGATTGGGTGGAGGTGGTGCTGAAAGTGTGGGCGTGGATTTCAAGCAATTATTTCAAGCTGAAATGTTTCAGAAGGGGGGATTGGCTGAGAGTTTCTGTTTAGGGGGCTGGTGACTTCACTAGTCTCATTAGTATCTTTTGTCAAAAATTTTCCTCCAGAACCTAATCAAGCATTCTACACAATTACCTGAGATGTTAGGTCTGGGTTTCCGAGATTAAGAGCTAAATTGTCAAATTGACGAACAAAGTTCTGGTTTGTAATAAAAACCTGAATCCATCCCACTTGGCAAAAACTGGGTCCACATCCAGGATTCAAATCTGGACACATTTCACAGGGCACAGACGTCAGTTCAACGTCTAGTTCAGATTTACATTTGGTTGAGTTATCAACTAATGTGAATTAAAAACCAACAAAAAAAGGTTAAAAGTTGACTTTTTGTAAATCCAATCAGTTTTCCATGATGATTCAACATCATCACACTGATTTTCTGGGTTGGAATTACATGGTAATAATGTTGATTCAACCAGTTTTTTCACAGTGGGATAGTTTCAGGTTTTATGACAAACTGAAACCTTGCTAGTAAGGACATCAGAGAAATGTCAGGGCCTACCTGGCTTCCATTGTTTCAGTCAGCAAGCCACTGCCGGTCACTGTTATGAAGCAGTCTCTTAGACCTTCGGATAGAGGGTTCTCAAACACAACCTCTGCCATCATGTCACTATACTGCAATTCAGATCCAATGGCCTAAAAGAGAACACACATTCGAATAAAAGCATTTGCTAAATAGTATATTATATCGGAACTATCACACTGAATAAACCCCATCTCCAGTTTAATGGCTGTTACTGATATTGCCGTTGTATTTAATAGATCAACTGTTCAGATGACAATTTAACACTTTAGATTTTCATCTTCACAACACGTTTATTCACAGGTCAACCGTTAATATCCTTGCAAATTGTTATTCTCGCTGCTAGTGTGTTTTCCACCTATAAATTAAAATGGTAACCCAAGAGTATGTAAAGACCCTTGGGGCTTGTTCACTAATGGCCCCAATGAATGTCACTCAGAGAAAGTTGAGCTGTTCTAAGTTGGTTATTGGAGTGGCTTAAGGATCTGACAGACTGCGAAATGACAATGTTGGGAATATGCTGTACTCACTTTGATGGTGAGCAAAGGGCTCTCTGGCACAAGGTCTTTCTCTGTGATGTACACTGCCTCACTCTTGTCCTTGTCTGTGACCACAGCCGAAACCTTGATGCTGTTGCTCTCCCGCATTTTCTCACCATACACAGAGAAGGGGATGTGGATGGGTATAGTTAGATCTGCCAACAGAGACAATGCATTTGATTGTCAAGGTATCACAAATGCTAACAGTCTGTGGTGTCCTCAGTACAACAGTAGCAACCCTAACATTCTGTGTCATCCTCAGTACAACGTTAGCAACCCTAACATTCTGTATCATCCTCAGTACAACATTAGCAACCCTAACATTCTGTATCATCCTCAGTACAACGTTAGCAACCCTAACATTCTGTATCATCCTCCGTACAACGTTAGCAACCCTAACATTCTGTATCATCCTCAGTACCACGTTAGCAACCCTAACATTCTGTATCATCCTCAGTACCACGTTAGCTACCCTTACATTCTGTAGCGTCCTCAGTTCAACATTAGCAACCTGACAGCCATAAGAGTAATTGTCAGTCGATTTGCTACAACGCTACGGCAGCTATACATGAGACTTTACAGCTTTGTTAAATTGACCAGTTAAACTCTAACTATATGCACTCCTGAAACACAACACCATCATTGAGATTGATATATGCGTCATACCAAGGATGTTGACAAAGAATCATGAAGGTGAAGAGCTGCAATGTGATCTTGGTTTTGTTAAGTGTTTCAGTTCTCTTTGTTCTGTGATGTAAATCCCTCCTTGTGTGCACTACTGTGTTACTTAAACATTGTAGGCCTACTCATGGAAAGACTTTGAAACATTTTCACTCTACCTTGGTTGGGAAGGAGCTTCTGTTCTTTCAATTCGGTCTGTATCTGGGAGGATGGGATCCCGTTGTATCTCATGGCCTGAACGTTGACATTGATCACTAGTGTCCGAGTTTCATTGTCGTTGCTGTTCAGTACAAGCTTGAGGTCGATGTCTTTGCCGCTGACCGGCTTGGTCAGCTCCACGATCTTCATGGAAACGCCAGGTTTGCCGTCATGGATCCCGTTTGAAATCTCTTTGGGTATGTTGACTTTTTTCACAGCTTGATTGTACACATTCCTCTCCTTTTCCGTGCCTGTTTGAAATGTGACATTTTGGATGAGTACCTGGTGACTCAAGCAGTTGCTCTCACTCACCTGGGAGAATTATCGTGACAGGTGGACACAGCACCTTTCTGACTCATCTCTTTAAAAAGTACAGAACTTTTTCCCAGACCAACCGTAGTTCTCAAATATATAAAATACACTTATACCGTTATGATAGGCATAACCCTTGTAACGCTGCATTATTTCCGTAATCAACTGATAACAGTTCAATCTTGATATAGTCAGACTCTCGGTTCATTCAATACCAACCCTCTGCATGTTTATAGTTGGCCGTGATGTCCACTCTCTTGTCGCTGCCCACTGCCTTGGTGCTGATGTTCTGGCCTACGGACACAGTGTCCGTGGAGATCTTTTTCTTGGAGCCGTCAGCGAACACCATCCAGGTTACACGGTCGGCGTTGACTTCGGCGAAGACAAAGGGCACATCGTATTTGAGGTCAACGTGACCCTGCAGTATGGCCTTGACTGGAGCAGGGCCGCAGCAGTAAACACCTGGCGGAGGGGAAGAGAAAACAACATGAGCGTATAACAGGGAGTTCCCTTCATGTCTCCCAGACCCAGGACACGAACTCAGAACCATCTGCACAATAACACAACATACAGTACATACAACCTCCAGAAGTGTGTTATGTAAGATGGTGTGAGATGAGATGGAAGTTGGACCGTACCAGTGCTTTTCTCCTGGGGGGTGGGGTCCACAGCCTGCCAGCCATCGTATAAGGAGCCTGCTGAGAGATCGGGCCGTCTCATCCAGGCCTCCACCCACACATGGTAGTTCCTGAGCAGAAACACCAGTCTTCAAAACTTCATGCTATTGGCATCACTCTTCATACTGTAGCCACAATGACCTCATGTTACACTTACCATACACTGTCGGGGCTCTGTTTGGGTCTGACTCCATAGTCGGAGAAGAAGTCGTCAATTGTCAGGTTTTTGTCGGTGTCGTGGGCTGACTGGAAGTTGGTAACCACTCGACATGGGATTCCCAAACACCTCAGTACTGACATGGAAATACATTTCAGGAATACTGGTTGACTAAAACAGCATGTTCAAAACATATTTGTTAACTAAAATAAACACATCAAAGGCATTGACACCAGCCTCTCTCCTCTGGTCAGAGGTGAATCGGACACAAATTGTGGGTAATCTTGCCATCCCTCTCAAAAACCAATCACAGCCCTGGGTCTGAGTGCATGCAATAGTCAGTGCTATTTAAATAACATGGTATTGATTGATTGACTAAAATAATAATTGAAGGGAGATTGGACAGTGATAGCCTACCTGTGCACATTACAGCGGCGAACACCCAACACTGGCCATACTTGACTGGATTACCACCATATTTGAGCCACCTCCTTAGTACCACCACACTGCCGTTCCAGTGAGTGGGGGACATGCCACCATCGTATTGACCATCCCACCGCCCCATCAGGACACCTCCGTCATCGTTAGCGTTGATCTGGGCAAGGAAAATAATGTTACAATTAGATTCCAGAACTCTCATTTGGCTGAGTGAATGTGTTTTTGTACAATCTAAAATGTAGTTGCTTTCCTGGATCTAGATTGAGCATAGCCTTGGACTAAAAAGCATGTTCAGTGTGGAAAGTTATTTTTAGTCTAGGACTAGATTTAATCTGGGTCTGGGAAACCAGTCCTATATGTGTAACAACACCTTAATTAGTGGCATTGGACCCATTTATAGAATGCCACTGTTACTAGTGGGGTTCAATAATGTTGTCTCTGTTACTAGTGGGGTTCAATAATGTTGTCACTGTTACTAGTGGAGTTCAATAATGTTGTCACGGTTACTAGTGGGGTTCAATAATGTTGTCACGGTTACTAGTGGGGTTCAAAAATGTTGTCTCTGTTACTAGTGGGGTTCAATAATGTTGTCACTGTTACTAGTGGGGTTCAATAATGTTGTCACGGTTACTAGTGGGGTTCAATAATGTTGTCACGGTTACTAGTGGGGTTCAATAATGTTGTCACGGCTACTAGTGGGGTTCAATAATGTTGTCACGGTTACCAGTGGGGTTCAATAATGTTGTCACGGTTACTAGTGCGGTTCATTAATGTTGTCACTGTTACTAGTGGGGTCCAGTAATGTTGTCACTGTTACTAGTGGGGTTCAATAATGTTGTCACTGTTACTAGTGGGGTTCAATAATGTTGTCACGGTTACTAGTGGGGTTCAATAATGTTGTCACTGTTACTAGTGGAGTTCAATAATGTTGTCACTGTTACTAGTGGGGTTCAATAATGTTGTCACGGTTACTAGTGGGGTTCAATAATGTTGTCACTGTTACTAGTGGGGTTCAATAATGTTGTCACTGTTACTAGTGGGGTTCAATAATGTTGTCACTGTTACTAGTGGGGTTCAATAATGTTTTCACTGTTACTAGTGGGGTTCAATAATGTTGTCACTGTTACTACTGGGGTTCAATAATGTTGTCACGGTTACTAGTGGGGTTCAATAATGTTGTCACTGTTGCTAGTGGGGTTCAATAATGTTGTCACGGTTACTAGTGGGGTTCAATAATGTTGTCACTGTTACTAGTGGGGTTCAATAATGTTGCCACGGCTACTAGTGGGGTTCAATAATGTTGTCACGGTTACCAGTGGGGTTCAATAATGTTGTCACGGTTACTAGTGGGGTTCATTAATGTTGTCACTGTTACTAGTGGTGTCCAGTAATGTTTTCACGGTTACTAGTGGGGTTCAATAATGTTGTCACTGTTACTAGTGGGGTTCAATGTTGTCACGGCTACTAGTGGGGTTCAATAATGTTGTCGCGGTTACTAGTGGTGTTCAATAATGTTGTCACGGTTACTAATGGGGTTCATTAATGTTGTCACTGACTACTTTGGTTCAATAATGTTGTCACTGTTACTAGTGGGGTTCATTAATGTCACTGTTACTAGTGCTGTTCAATAATGTTGTCATTTTTACTAGTGGGGGTCAATAATGTTGTCACTGTTACTAGTGGGGGTCAATAATATTGTCACTGTTACTAGTGGGGGTCAATAATATTGTCAATGTTAATAAAACAATAATGTTGTCATTAGCTAGGCTTTCCATCCAAGTGGCGACAGATATTAATGCACATTTTTTTAAAGCATAAAAACAATAAGCGCGCATTTTCCCACCAGTGATGATGTTTCCATTAAATGTACTTTTCTTTCAGATAAGAGGTTGTGTGATGAGATAAAAAAACAAAAACATTTGCTGTTAAATTCATTGTGACTCGTTTCAAGAAACTTGGTGCATGTCGCACGTCACTACTTCACAGGAGCAGCATTTCAACATAAACATAATTTGTTTTTGGGCAGAAATTACTTCTAGAACATGTGAACTTTCATGTGCCTTAATTAGAAACTTGTATTCCATCCATAAATATGAATAAAATTGTTAATTTATGAGCCCAGTTGGTTTAGCCATGGAAAAAGTCAGGAACCTTCACGCTAGCCATGATTGGCTGAGATAATATATGGGCTGGACCTGAGTTTAGATTGATCTGCCATGTAGCATGCTTCTGTCTATGACATGAGCTGTTCAGAATGTGTTGACAGTCATTTCTACTGCGCCGTTTTTGATAGATATAATGTTAGCCTTTGAGAACTACAAAGGTTTTGCTACTAATCTCAACAACATTGATGTCCTGAATTTATCAGGCGCTATCGTCAGTAGGAAAAGTGATGGGCTACTTACTGCATACGTCACAGTCAGTGTGAACTGGAGTGACTTGACACAAATCTGGCCAAACAAGATGTAGCTAAAAACATAACCGAGTTAAATGTCTCCAGTCTGCCGTGAAGCATTTATCCATATATACGGGTAAGAGTCTAGCTACATTTCCCAGAAAAAGTTTTCTAATTTTGTAATAAAGTTGTTTTTGTTGCAAGTTAAAGCATACTGTTAGTTAGCTACTAAACGTTAGCTTGCTGGCTCGCTAGCAACGCTATGTATATGATCTGCATAGTAAATTTATTTGAATCAGAAAGCCATTTGCATTGCTAGTTGTACTCTATTTTTAGCTAGCTAACATTGAACCTAGTTTGTTAGCTTTAGCTACCAGCAGATTCATTCTACAGCTATGACAATGTTTGTATTGGTAGTAGTTTGAGTTGGGGTTATACTAGTTCATTGTTTAGCTAGCTACCTAGCTAGCTACATGTCTAAACAAAAGTCTCCACTTCGGCCATATCATTACATGACCCATCCATTTAGCAAGTGTGTCTGGGGGTGATTATGGCCATTAACTGTATTGACAATAGTGACCCATCCACTTAGCTAGATGTGGGTGAGGGGTGGTTATAGCATTTCTTTCACATGATCCATCAATTTAGACAAGTGTGTCTGGTAAGTGTCATCTAATAACAATTAAATATTTATAAAATATTTTTATCTGGACACTTTCTGTTTTTGATATTGCTACTATGCAAGTACACAAGTACTATAACTATACTGTTTACACCTTCTGTATCCTGTGCATGTGACAAATAATCAGATTTGATTTGATATAGCGTGTGTTTACCACATGGCCTCACATATGATCCATAAAGAGTTGTATGAGGCTAAGGCTTATGAGGGTGTGATATGAATCCATAAAGAGATGAATGAGGCTAAGGCTTATGAGGGTGTGAACGATGCTGAATGGATGGAGACAAAGAAGAGCTCTCCAATAGGTGTACCAAAATATTCAAAAGGCTATTTTCTCAAAAGTGGGGTTTCAAAGCAGATTATTTCCCTATTGTTCCTCAACTGCAGTGTATGTTAATATACCATTTTCTATCTCTGAGTCTCTACTTTTATCCAGTGTTTTAAAAAAATTATCTAATTTTGCTACATAAGATCGAGGCGGTCGTTACATTTTAGAATAAAGTTGCAATGTAACAAAATGTAGAAAGTGTCAAGGAGTCTGAATACTTTCCTTGCACATTCACCACCCTGTGAACTTCATCATTTATCTGTAGCCTAATAAACGGCATGCTTTCCCAATGAGTCGTAGTGGGACGACCACACAAGATGTCATTGCGTGATTCCAAGTTGATTCCAAGTTGATTCCAAGTTGATTCCAAGTTTACTTCAATATGATGGTTATTAAATCGATATTTGCGCATAAAAGCATTTCCACCAACATTTCTCTCATAGCTAATTTCTTTTAATTTTTAAATGTTACCCCTTTTTCTCCCCAATTTCATGGTATCCAATTGTTGTAGTAGCTACTATCTTGTCTCATCGCTACAACTCCCGTACGGGCTCGGGAGAGACGAAGGTTGAAAGTCATGCGTCCTTCATCCCACCTTGTCTAGCGCATTTTGTTTTGTCAACCTTCGTAAAGTTGACTGCCACATTTTCCATCAGCACTTTCATTAAATGTTTTATCTGACATGTACTTTACTCGCATAAAAAGGTTGGATGGAAACCTGTTTACTGTTACTAGTGGGGTTCAATAATGTTGTCACTGTTACTAGTGTGGGTCAGATCTCCAATCTTACCATGGCACTGACCACCCTACTGACATAGATGGGGTTGCAACGAGCAGAGAAGTCCTTGGCGGGGTCACTCAGACACTTGGGATTCACGTCAAGCAGCTTCAGGCAAATGTCCACTATATCGTCTTCAAACTGGAGAAACAATACATTAGGGCAGGTTACCTAGCAACCTACAACAATTTCTAAAATGTCTTGTCTATACTAACTTACAATTTAGTCACTTAACAGACGCTCTTATCCAGAGTGACTTACAGTATTGAGTGGATAAATGTTCGCATTGGTCTCCTGCGGTAATCGAAACCCACAACCCTTGAGTTGCAAGAGCCATGCTTTACCAATGGAGCCACACAGGACTCTAGCCAATTATGTAGACTAAGATAACGTGTGACACTTGGTCGGTTTCCTGGACAACAGATTAGTCCTGGACTTCTCCAGAGTAAAAATACTTTTGGATGGAGATTCTCCCATTGAGTTTGCTTTTTAGTTGAGGAATATATTTAATCTGTATCCAGGAAACAAACCCTATATGTTATGAGCAGCTAGCTAGTACTTTTCAACGGTACAATACTGTTTTGTTTGTTCTGTGTACCTGTCCGAAGTTCCACGCCATAGAGCTGATGTATTTGTCAGAACCTTTGTACACCAGGCCTTGTTCTCTCATCACATACTCCTGCCTCTCCTCCTCCTCAGGTAGATGCACCCAGTCCTCTACAGTCCGCAACAAAATACAGACGTTTTAAAACATCAATTATAAGAATTTGTTCCACTGACTTGAATGGTTAAATAAAGGATAAATAAAAAATACCCTTTCATTTAATAATAACAAATAACAATGTATCTGGACAATATTTTAATTGCGAGTAACTTTAACATTATCATGCTGTTACTGTGTTATGACCACTGTCTCCCATGCTAGAATGTAGTGTTACCAAGCTGTGTTACCAGGATATTACCAGGATGTTACCAGGATGTTACCAGACTGTGTTATCAGGCTGTGTTACCAAGCTGTGTTACCAGTATGTTACCAGGATGTTAGCAGGCTGTTACCAGGATGTTACCAGGATGTTACCAGGATGTTACCAGGATGTTACCAGACTGTGTTACCAGAATGTTACCAAGCCGTGTTACCAGGATGTTAGCAGGCTGTTTCCAGGATGTGTTACCACGCTGTGCTACCAAGCTGTACTACCAAGCTGTGCTGCCAAGCCTTTCTAATAGGATGTGCTACCAAGCCGTGCTAATAGGCTGTGCTACCAAGCTGTTACCAGGATGTGTTACCAAGTTGTGCTACCAAGCCGTGCTAATAGGCTGTGCTACCAAGCTGTGCTACCAGGCTGTGATACCAAGCTGTGCTGCTAGGCTGTGCTACCAAGCTGTTCTACCTGCGTGTGCTACCAGGCAGTGCTACCAAGCTGAGCTGCCAGGGTGTGCTGCAAGGCAGTGCTACCGAGCTGTGCTACCAGGCTGTGCTACCAAGCTGTGCTAATAGGCTGTGCTACCAATGAACTCATCACATGGTTTCAACAGCAATGCAACCATTTTGATATTAGAGAACAGCATTCATAACCACAGACTGTCATTCATATAATGTGGCTCTGGATGTTGTGGCCCATTGTTTGTATCTGTGTGTCTATTATGTCCCAAAACAGTTATGAGGCATCTTTCCAACCCATACAGAGACATGGGTTACAACAATCTCTGTAAAGTTAGCCATTTCCAGCTTTTAAACTGATAAGAACATTCAGGGATGCAGCATTTGACATCCCCTGGATACTGTATCAAATAATGACTGTGTGTTACCATGGCTGTATTGAATCATTCACCACATTTGTTGTCCTTTATGTGATTAAAAATATTAATTTATCACAGTTCTAGTTAAAATTTGTTGGAATGCTTTATACTTCATTATTTGTCCCAGAATGCCCCATGTGGGATAATTAAGTTGTTTTGAATTGAATTGTCTTTACCTTGGCACCAGGGATTAAACAGCAGAAGGAGCTTGCCCAGGCTGCTGCCCACTGAGGCGGTGGCGCTGGTCTTTACAGACAGGTTGTACTCTCCCACTGGGGCGTCTGCTGGGCTGGTGATGTCCAGGGTGATTGAACCCGCCGGGAGCACTGAGCCCTGGTGAACCTTGACCTTCCAGGAGGAACCCTTCCCACAGCCCTCAGGTACCCCAAACACTGACCTGGTCCCCAATGCCTCTGAAGGCTGGGGCCCTGGATGGAGAAGGGAGAATGTTGTGGGTTATGTTCAGTAGGAATGAAGTTGATGAAAACTTTCAGAAACAGTGATGGGAGTACAAAAAATGAGGAACACCTTCCTAATATTGAGTTGTCCCCATTTTCCCTCAGAACAGCCTCAATTCGTCGGGGCATGAACACTACATGGTGACAAAAGCGTTCCTCAGGGATTCTGGTCCATGTTAACGCCAATGCTTCTCACTGTTGTGTCAAGTTAGCTGGATGTCCTTTGGGTGGAGAATCATTCTTGATACACATGGAAAACTGTTTAGTGTGAAAAACCCAGCAGCATTGCAGTTCTTGACGCACTCAAACCGGTGCGCTTGGCACCTACTACCATACCATGTTCAAAGGCACATAAATCTATTGTTTTGCCCATTCCCTCTGAATGGCACACATACACAATCCATGTCTCAGTTGTCTCACGGCTTAAAAATCCTTGTTTAACCTGTCTCCTCCCTTTCATCTACACAGATTGAAGTGGATTAAATTAGGGATCATAGCTTTCACCTGGATTCACCTGGTCAGTCTATGTCATGGAACGAGCAGGTGTTCCTAATGTTTTATACACTGTGTATTTGTCCAATAAGATTCAATATTTTCTGTCAGCGTACCTTTGATGTCAGGAGCACATATACAGTACAAGTGGAGGTATCTCTAATCCTGTCAGTGGTGCAATTCAGTCTTTAGATTAGATTGAATTGACCCCAACTCAGGTATGTACAACATATACAAGGATTTGTTCTAATGTCATTATTACTGCATGTGTCTGTCTTGTCAAAGCCTAGATTCATCCTAGTGTGTTTTAGTCCAGGACTAACATAATCTGAGTCTGGGAAACAAATACAAACAGCACTAATAAATAGCAGCGATAAATAAAATGTTATATTCTAGATAGCTCACCTGTCTCCACCGTCAGCTCTAGTAAGTCTGTTGTGGGCCTGGAGGGGTCATGGAGTTCAAAGGTGACCAGGAAGGACTGGCCTCTCCTGACTATCAGTCTGTTCACTGAGATGTCATTGGTTTTGTGGGCTGTGTTGTTCTTCTCACAGTGGAGATCTATTTTACCAACGTCTGCAAGAAAGAAAGAAATTAATAAATATATAGATTTGAAACTGAATTATCCCTTAGTCAAAATCCTGATTTTAAATTTTTCCTGATTAATATAACTTTTTTTTTGTTGTTCTAGTGTGGGTGTCTGTTTCTGCATTTGTTGCTGTTGTCTTGCCCAATGTTTGTCACATTTTTGCCTGACAGCAACATAGCAGAAACAGACTGTCAGTTGAGCTAGTTTAAACCACTGAATAGTAAAAACACTTGTAGCCTATCACCATACAGAATGCATAATAAATATGCAGAAAGAAATAGGTGAAAGACCATAGACTTAGGAATTAGAATGTAATATGTTCTCTATGTAAAAGACAGCCTTGGGCCAGTATGAAATGGTATGAGGAACCTATGACAATAATTCAAGTGAAACATCTATTTTTCTAGTTTGCTTATGTGTTATCTTTGCCAGTGGTTCCCAAACTTTTTATATTCCCGTATCCTTTCAAACATTCAACCTCCATCTGTTACCCCCTCTAGCACCAAGGGCAGCGCACTCTCAAATGTTGTTTTTTGCCATCATTGTAAGCCTGCCACATACACACTATATGATACATTTATTAAACATAAGAATGAGTGTGAGTTTTTGTCACAAACCGGCTCGTGGGAAGTAACAAAGAGCTCTTATAGGACCAGGGCACAAATAATAATATAATAATTATCAATAATTCTGCTCTTTATTTAGCCATCTTACATATAAAACCTTATTTGTTCTTCAAAATTTGTGAATAACTCACCACGGGTTAATGAGAAGGGTGTGCTTGAAAGGCTGCACATAACTCTGCAATGTTGGGTTGTATTGGAGAGAGTCTCAGTCTTAAATCATTTTCCACACACGGTCTGTGCCTGTATTTAGTTTTCATGCTAGTGAGGGCTCACATAGGTACGTGGTTGCAAAGGGCATCAGTGTCTTAACAGCACGATTTGCCAAGGCAAGAAACTCTGAGCTCAGCCCTATCCAGAAATCTTGCAGTGCTCGTCTCTCAATTTTAAAAAAACATGTCAATACTTTGCCCCTTGATAACCAGCGCACTTCTGTATGTTGTAAAAGCGTTACATGGTCGCTGCCCATATCATTGCATAATGCAAAAAATACACAAGAGTTCAGGGGCCTTGCTTTAACACAGTTAACCATTTCCTCTCATGTTGTCCTGGTTTCCAGTGGTTTGCAGAAGAGGATGTCTTCCTTAATTGACCCTCCATAAACGTAACGAACATATACCAGGAGCTGTGTGAGTCTGTTGACTCATCCAGCTGTAACGCATAGAATTCACTGGCTTGTATGTGAAACAGTAAATGTTTCAAAACATCTCCAGCCATGTCACTGATGCGTTGTGAAACAGTATTGTTTGATAAAGTGATTGTCTGTATGGTTTTTGGGCTTTTCCCCCAGCATTGTCCCAGCCATATCCGCGGCAGCAGGAAGAATTAAGTCCTACACAATAGTATGGGGCTTGCCTGTCCTAGCCACTCGGTAGCTCACCATATAAGACGCTTCTAGCCTCTTCTTATTAATCGTATCTGTTGCGTTTATACATGTCTAACTACTCAAAAAAACTCCTGTGGCTTATTTTTCAAATTGTCATGTTTCGTTTCTAAATGTCTGCACAAGAGTGAAGGTTTCCCGCGAGAGAGAAACAGTTAATATAATTGGATGTTAATTATTTGACTAGGCTACCTGTATTTGACATTGTGTTGTTATTTCGCTGAACACTAGATGGTTGAATTTTATTTTTGGCAGTTAAACGAGGCTACTCAGGCAAGAAAAAAACCTCACCCAAATGAATAGCACCTTTGGAAAACATAAATGTACTGTTTGAAAATGTTATTTTTTAGTATTTTTTTTCTTTTTTTATGTGAATCACATTTCTTTTTTTGGCGTACCCCAATTTGGGAATACCTGATCTATGCATTACATTACAGGCCAACTTTGCATATTTTCTATAATGACTCATAAATAATAAAAGCTGTCAGAAATCATATTAATTTAACAGAAGAACAAACAACAACAAGGATGATCTTCCTTTGTAAGAAAATGTTCCATTCTACAAGTCAAGTCACCCAATTACCCATTCACTCTACTAAATTACCCTCTGTCACTAAACATGACATAGGCTACCTTGACAATGCAATATCCACATTTTTCAGCATCTGAAAAATCTTGCAACGAGCAGTGTTAATTGACTTACCAAAATCCATTGAAGCTGTCTCTCACGTGGTTGTGTTGTTAAGTGGATTCAGTTGCTTGTTGTAGTACTGCAGTAGTGTTAGTAATGAAAGGATGCCAGGGCTTTTAAAGGGAGCCCTACCCGTGTCATAAGAATGTCTCAAATTTCACACAGTTACAAATGTACACACCTTTTCTTACTTTCAGGAAAATGTGTCATTAGATAGTCATCATCACCACATCAGCGTCTACATGAAACCAGAAATGTGAGTTTATGTGCTGCGTTGAGATTGAACTGCCGTAGTTAGCACCCTCTTGACTGTTTGAGTTGTATTACATTGTTCAGTGTGTTTTTCTATCATATGGTGACTTTAACCACACACAATCAGCATGGCAGTGAACCAGCACCAGTGACTACTACTATCATGAGTGTCATCTTGAGGTTCAAAGGTGGTTATCCCACAGTACACTGATAGAAGACAGGAGACAGTCATCGTACATTTGGGATTGATATTATCACACAATTATCACACAATTTGAGCCTGCTCTGAGGTCGCCCCATTGGGGAGGGGATTTGTATTTACTGATAACCGAAACACAAATAATTGCAGTAGTCTGGTCTTTCTGGTTCCTCCCCTGTGTATAGGTGAAAATAGCTATTTAAAATTTTTGAGCAAGTGATCATAATCTTCATGCCTTTCAGACCTTAATGTCATTCCCCTTCAATGATTCTGGTTCAAATGGACATTTAGACCTCCTATTTGCCAAATTGGCATCTATTTCAGATCCAATCAGTGTATCTGTCAGTTGCCCAGAATACAACAGGTGTAAACAGTACAGTGAAATGCTTGCTTGGATTCTCTTCCTCAATGTTGCAGTGCTACTATGTCATATAAAATAAAAACACACAAAACATTTTTTAAAGTACAATGTATTGACATGCAGAATATATTAACATGTATGCAAGAGTATTGTGACTATCAGAAATAGACACTATTGAAACCTATATACATCTTGATTTCTACACAGGGCAAATGACACATCAAAGATGAATACTAGTCTCAGTCCCCTGTATACAGTGCATTCGGAAAGCATTTAGACCCCTTGACTTTTTCCACATTTTGTTACGTTACAGCCTTATTCTAAAACGGATTAAATTGTTTTCCCCTCATCAATCTACAAGCAATGCCACATAGTGACAAAGCAAAAACAGTTTAAACATTTTTGTGGGGGCAAATGTATAAATAAATAAAAACTAAAATATCACATTTACATAAGTATTTAGCAATTTACTCAGTACTTTGTTGAAGCACCTTTCACAGTGATTACAGCCTTGAGTCTTCTTGGGTATGACGCAACAAGCTTGGCACACCTGTATTTGGGGAGTTTCTCCCATTCTTCTCTGCAGATCCTCTCAAGCTCTGTCACGTTGGATGGGGAGCGTCGCTGCACAGCTATTTTCAGGTCTCTCCAGAGATGTTTGATCAGGTTCAAGTCTGGGCTGTGGCTGGGCCACTCAAGGACATTGATACTTGTCTTGAAGCCACTCCTGCGTTGTCTTGGCTGTGTGCTTAGGGTTGTTGTCCTGTTGGAATTTGAACATTCGCCCCCAGTCTGAGGTCCTGAGCGCTCTGGAGCAGGTTTTCATCAAGGATCTCTCTGTTCTTTAATCCGTTCATCTTTGCCTCGATCTTGACTAGTCTCCCAGTCCCTACCGCTGAAAAACATCCCCACAGCATGATGCTGCCACCACCATGCTTCACCGTAGGGATGGTGCCAGGTTTCTTCCAGATGTGATGCTTGGCATTCAGGCCAAAGAGTTCAATCTTGGTTTCATTAGACCAGAGAATCTTGTTTGTCATGGTCAGAGTCCTTTCGGTGCCTTTTGGAAAACTCCAAGCGGGCTGTCATGTGCCTTTTACTGAGGAGTGGCTTTTGTCTGGCCACTCTAACATAAAGGCCTGATTGGTGGAATGCTGCAGAGATGGTTGTCCTTCTGGAAGGTTCACCCATTTCCACAGAGGAACTCTGGAGCTGTGTCAGAGTGACCATCGGCTTCTTGGTCACCTGCCTGACCAAGGCCCTTCTCCCCCGATTGCACAATTTGGCCAGGTGGCCAGCTCTAGGAAGAGTCTTGGTGGTTCCAAACTTCTTCCATTTAAGAATAATGCAGGCCACTGTGTTCTTGGGGACATTCTATGCTGCAGAAATGTTTTGGTAGCCTTTCCCAGATCTGTGCCTCGACACAATCCTGTCTCAGAGTTCTACGGACAATTAATTTTACCTCATAGCTTGGTTTTTGCTCTGACATGCACTGTCAACTGTGGGACTTTATAGAAACAGGTGTCTGCCTTTCCAAATCATGTCCAATTGAATTTACCACAAGGGGACTCCAATCAAGTTGTAAAAACATCTGAAGGATGATCAATTTAAACAGGATGCACCTGAGCTCAATTTTGAGTCTCATAGCAAAGAGTCTGAATAACTATGTACTGTAGATAAGGAATCTGTTTTTTTTAATACATTTGCAAAAATTTGCTTTGTCATTATTAAGTATTGTGTGTAGATTGATGAGGAAAAAAATAATTGTATACATTTTAGAAAAAGGCTGTGAAAAAAAGTAAAGGGGTCTGAATACTTTCTGAAGGCACTGAATGCTGCCATGGTGCAACGGCAATGCATTTGTTTGATAGAACAGTTCACGACTACAATCATTTAAACGTTAAAGGTACTTTAAACGTGAAACTTTTTTACAACTTTTTTTAAAGGTACTTTAAACATTAAAGGTACTTTGTTCTCATCTCTCTGGTTTCTACTGTTATTCACCAATAAGCAGTGTCACATTCTGTCGTCCAGGTTGCTCAAGACATCTTATTTCCCCATCTCTGACTAATGTGATTACACCTTTTAGCTGCACCTTTTTTTCACTGGTTTATCTTGATTATAAATGTCAGTTCATCTACTTTTCTGCTTCTTGAGAATTTCATGAAGGAAGTCTTGCTCCTCGGAACCATTGCGATGTAGGAGAGGTCCGATGTAGGAGAGGTAGGCAAACGTCTGACTAAATGAACAAGGGGGAAACATTGTCTGTTATCAGGTTTTTGTTCCAACCCAACACTAACACATCTGATTCAAATGATCCGACTGCTCATGCGATTCAATCCAGAGTAGTTAGGAACTGGTGTGTTAGTGCTGGGCTGGAATAAAATGCTGTGTACACGGCTCTCCAGGACCAGGCTCTTGGCCATCTGCCCTGTTCTTGACATGCAGCTCTGGTCACGCATCCCCCATCCACGCCCTCCTTGCCTGGGCCCTCATGGCCGTGTTCTGCCTCACTTCCACCCTGCCCTCCACCCCACGGCTACAGCGACCCAGGTGGGCCATGTATCTCTGAGCGTGGGCACCGCAGTGCCAGGTGCGTAGCTGGGAGTCATGTTTCTGGTGGGCGAACAGCTCTGTCTCATCCAGGTGAGGCTTGAGGCGCACGCCTTGCGCACGCTCCTGCCAGTGGAAAAGGAAGAGCTGCCGGGTGCTCTTCCTCTGGCCCCAGCGCATGGCGGTTCTCAGAGCTGTCATGCCCTCAGCATCCTCCAGTTGGTGTGGGGCACCGCGCACCAGTAGCTCCTGGATGGACTGCAACTGCCCCTCGGTGGCGTGGAGGGCCCCACGCCCCGGGGGAGTCTGGCCCTTAACATGGGTCCCAACAGAGATGACAGGGTCACATTTGTTAGGCAGGAAGAAAGAAACCAGTCTGAAACAAGGAGGGACTGGCTTGACTTTTGCGAAACGTTTTCCGTTCATTTTCCGCCTAATTAACATGACCCAGGTGTTGTTAGCGTACCGGGAAAACCCTGTATCTCCAAAAAGTTAAATTGCCAGGAATTAAAAATAATAACAGATCTATTGCTATACATTAATTGAAGTTCACTAGGCAATTTAGAATTATTGATATTAATCCTAGAGAAATAGATTTTTTTATTACTGCTTGCTTTTCTGAAGTCTACCAACCTTGCCAGCAGGCATGCCAGCTAAGATAGTTACACAAGCTAGCTACTCTTACTTGGTTGATAGGCTGAATTGGCTTCTTGGAAGCTGGGAGATCGGGAACCAATCTGTGCTAGTTAAAGCCAACTTCATAAAATTGCTAAGTGGCTAGTAGTATAACAGTGAGTATTACATGTTTTTTTGTTAAATATCTGAGAGGGCACCTGCCCCTGGATGTCTACATTCAATTTATGTCAAAATAATATTCATCAAAATCACCCCAAGTGAGATACAAGGTTTTTCCAGTGTGCTGGTGATATCCAGATGTTTTGCCTCTGCGGTGGTGGGTACCTTGTTGGAGCAGGAAGCGGACAGCGGGCATGTGTCCACGGTGGGCACTGATGAACAGAGCAGAGAAGAGACGGTGAGAGAGCCAGGAGGGAGCTCCACTCATAGAACTCATAGCACTGAGATGGGAGGAACGTGGTGGTGCTGGTTTGGACATAACACTCTTGAGCTACATGAAATAAAGATAATTTATATTGGTGAAAAGTCTATAGAAATGTTCATCCTAAAAAAAGGGAAGAGTGAAGTAAATAAGGTCTACAGTTTGTAATAACAGCTGTGAGATGCTGTTTAGATGTGCAGTAATTACAGGCTAGCCACATTAGATCAAATAAGGAGGTGGATCTTTCAGCAAGTCTGGTAAAGAAATGAGGTATTGCTATTAGGTGATGATGGTTATTTTTTTTACTATGATCAATAATGACCTGAAACATAGAGAGTATCTGTGTAGGACTGCTGTAGACTATTCTAGGTTCTTCTTTCATGCCACATCACTTTGAATACATCCCCAGTAGCTGCAGCTATCACAAGCTCAGCCCATCCATCATAATGCCAGATCATCAGGGTAGCAGTAGTTCCAGGGATGATGTCATTACAGTGAATAGTGGTGTCGTCACATAGGTCACCTGTTGGGTGGAGAGAGTATACATTAGGTCTGGTCAGAGAAGCACATCATTAGATAATTAGTCTAACAGGAAAACCCTCAATAAAATGTTCACCATGACGGGCCTGTCACTGCTAGCCTACGTTTGAGATTTATAAGGTCCGTGATTCTAACTTTATTAAACCCAATAAAAATCAATTAATACATATCTAATCAATTAACCAACAACCAGCAAATGACATCAAAGGTATTTATTTTACCATTATCCAGGTAGCATACTCTCTGGAAGTCTGTGGGAACCACAACCACAAATTCCATGGCTTTTTTTAGCTCTCTGACTCTCATATTGAGGTGACAGTCGGGCACAACGAGCATCTCTCCCATTTTACACAGCCTGGCACCAAGACTGAACTTGACTTTGTTCAATGGGTCACGGTAAATTGCACTTTTGAGTCTCGGTACACTCTTTGAGTCGCTGTTGCAGTAAATCATCGCACGTTTGGGTCTCGGTACGTGAAGTGAAAACCTCTTCTTTGAGGTGTTAAAATGACACTTGCATTCATTATAATGATGTTTTCGGAGTGGACTTCTAGTGAACATTAGCGAGTAATATACTCGGAAGCGGTGGAGGGTGTCTCCACTGCTTCCGAGTATATTACTCGCTAATGTTCAGTCTCTGGATAATAATGTAGACGAGCTCAGGGCGAGAATCTCCATCCAGAGAGACATCAGCGATTGTAACATACTCTGTTTCACGGAAATATGGCTCTCTCGGGATATACTGTTTTTGTCCATAAAGCCAACTGGGTACTCAGTATCTGGTGCGGACAGGAAAAAAGCAGTCTCCGGGAAGAAGAAATGCGTGGTGTATGTTTCATGATTAACCACTCATGGTGTGATTGTGATAACGTACAGAAACTCAAGTCCCTTTGTTCACTCAACCTAGAATACCTTACAATCAAATGCCAACCATATTACCTCTCAGGAGGTATTCTCTTCGGTTATAGTCACAGTTGTGTATATTTCCCCTCAAGCCGATACCACGACAGCCCTCAAAGAACTTCACTAGACTTTATGCAAACCACATATCCTGAGGCCACATTTATTATAGCTGGGGATTTTATCAAAGCAAATTTGAGGAAAACGCTACCAAAATTCCACCAACACATTGACTGTAGCACTCACTCTGAGAAAACATTAGACCACTGCTACTCAGCTTTTCGAAATGCCTACAAGGCCCTCTCCCGCACTCCCTTCGGCAAATCTAATCATGACTCGATTTTGTTCCTCCCAGGAAGTACCCGAGCTAAAACAGGAAGTACCTGTGCTACGGACTATTCAACGCTGGTCTGACAAATTGGAATCCACGCTTCAAGATTGTTTTGATTACGCGGACTGGGATATGTTCCGGGTAGCCTCTAAGAATAACATTGAAGAATACACGGACACAGTGACTGATTTTATCAGGAAGTGTATAGGAGATGTTGTACCAACTGGGACTATTAAAAACTACCTTAATCAGAAACCGTGGGTAGATGGCAGCATTATCGCAAAACTGAAAGTGCAAACCACAGCATTTAATCATAGCAAGGTGTCTGGGAATATGGCCGAATACAAACAGTGTAGTTATTCCCTCCGCAAGGCAATCAAACAGGCAAAACGTCAGTTTAGAGAAAAAGTGTCACAATTCAACAGCTCAGACACGAGACGTATGTGGCAGGGTCTACAGACAATCACGGACTACAAAGGGAAAACCAGCCATGTCGTGGACACCGACGTCTTGCTTCCGGATAAGCTAAACACCTTTTTCGCCCCCTTTGAGGATAACACAGTGCCACAGCGCAACCAAGGCCTGTGGGTTTTTCATTGACTATAGCTCAGCATTCAACACTATAGTACCCTCCAAGCTCATCATTAAGCTCGGGGCCCTGGGTCTGAACCCCGCCCTCTGCAATTGGGTCCTGGACTTTCTGACGGGCCACCCACAGGTGGTGAAGGTGGGAAACAACACCTCCACTTCGCTGATCTTCAACACAGGGGCCCCACAAGGGTGCGTGCTCAACCCCCTCCTGTACTCCCTGTTCACCCAAGACTGCGTGGCCACGCACTCCTGCAACTCAATCATCAAGTTTGCTGACAACACAACAGTAGTAGGCCTGATTACCAACAATGACAAGACATTCTACAAGGAGGTGGTGAGGGCCCTGGCGGAGTGGTGCCAGGAAAATAACCTCTCACTCAATATCAACAAAACAAAGAAGCTGATCGTTGACATCAGAAAACAGCATAGGGAGCATGCCCCTATCCACATAGATGGGACCGCAGTGAAGCAGGTGGAAAGCTTCAAGTTCCTCAGCGTGCACATCACTGACGATCTGAAATGGTCCACCCACACAGACAGTGTGGTGAAGAACCTCAGGCTGAAGAAATTTGGCCTGGTACCTAAAACCCTCACAAAATTTTACAGATGCACAATTCAGAGCTTAATGTCTAGCTGTATCACCGCCTGGTATGGCAACTGCACCGTTCGCAACCGCAGGGTTCACAAGAGGGTGGTGCGGTCTGCCCAACGCATCATCGGGGGAATACTACCTGCCATCCAGGACACCTACAGCATCCGATGTCATAGGAAGGCCAGAAAGATCATCAAGGACAACAACCACCCAAGCCCACTGCCTCTTCACCCTGCTATCAACCAGAGTCAAGGTCAGTACAGGTACACCAAAGCTGGGGCCGAGACTGAAAAACAGCTTCTATCTCAAGGCCATCAGACTGTTACATAGCCATCACTTGGCAGCTTCCACTCGGTTACGTAACCCTGCACCTTAGAGGCTGCTGCCCCATATACATAGACTTGAAATCCCTGGCCATTTTAATAATGGAACACTAGTCACTTTAATAATGTTTACACATTTTTGCTTTAGTCATCTTATATGTATAGACCAGTGGTTCTTAACCTGGGTTCGATCGAACCCCAGGGGTTCGGTGAGTCAGTCTCAGGGGTTCGGCGGAGGTCAAGACACACATTCGATTAATATGATTCGTGATGACACGCTCCGCTTGGCCATCATTGGCTGCAGGTCGCTTGGCCTATCTGTGCTGCAGGGAATTTGGTGCGCTCAGTAGTCGACTTGTGATTTCTTTCTTAATATTTTAATCCCTTCATACTTACTATGTCGAGCAAAAAAGTGAAAGTGGTCGGACGAATATGTACAATATGGATTTACATGTATAACCGAACGTGATGGGAGTCAGTGTCCTATCTGCATGATTTGCAATGCCAAGTTGAGCAATTCTAGTCTAGCAACGGCAAAACTAAGAGAACACTTCCTTAAGCTGCATGGAGATGGAAAATACAAGAACACAACGCTCGCTGAATTCAAGGTGAAGAGAGCCAGATTCGATGAAAAGGCTACTCTGCCTGTTCTCGGCTTTGTACCCATCAACAAACCGATCCTCACAGCATCGTACGAAGTTCCTTACCTGATCGCAAAGCAGGGCAAACCACACACCATTGGTGAAACACTCATAAAACCAGCTGCGTTGAAGATGGCGAATATCATGCTGGGAAAAGAGGCCGAAGTTAAGTTATCCCAAATTCCTCTTTCAAATGATACCATCAGCGACAGAATAGAGGACATGAGCAAAGACATCTTGGCTCAAGTAGTTGCAGATCTGATTTCAAGCCCGGCAAAATTCAGCCTTCAACTCGACGAGACCACAGACGTTTCCAATCTAAGCCAGCTTGCTGTATTCATGCGCTATGTGAAAGACGACGTGATAAAGGAATAATTTTTATTTTGTAAGCCTCTTACAACAACAACTAAGGCAGCCGATGTGAAGAAACTTGTGGATGACTTCTTCAAAGACAACAATCTTTCGTGGGATATGGTTTCTGCAGTTTGTTCAGACGGAGCTCCAGTCATGCTGGGAAGAAAGTCTGGTTTTGGTGAACTAGTGAAAACCGATGCACCACACATCATTGTTACACATTGTATTCTGCACAGGCATGCGTTGGCAACAAAAACCTTGCCTCCAAAACTGGCAGAAGTATTACAAATTGTAGTGGAATGCGTGAACTATGTGCGAACTAGTGCTCTGCGGCATCGCATCTTCAGTGAGCTGTGTAAAGAAATGGGCTCTGAATTTGAGGTACTTCTGTACCATTCTAACGTTAGGTGGTTATCCCGGGGACAGGTGCTGAATCGTGTTTTTGCCATGCGTGTGGAATTAGCCCTGTTTTTGCAAGAGCACCAACATTGTCATGCAGATTGCTTCAAAAATTCTGAGTTCATTCTCATTTTAGCGTACATGGCTGATATCTTCACAGCTCTCAATCATCTCAATCAAAAGATGCAGGGCGGTGGAGTCAACATCATCGAAGCGGAGGAAAACCTGAAGGCTTTTCAAAAAAAGCTACCGTTATGGAAACGACGAACAGAGAACAATAACTTCGCAAACTTTCCCCTGCTGGACGACTGTGTAAGTAAGATCGAAGATGTATCTGGAATCGGAGACATTTCTGGACCCGCTGAACTGAAGCAAGCAATTGCCACGCACTAGATGAGCTTGCAAATTCTCTTGACGGATACTTCACTACAAGAGAGTCATATCCAGCATGGGTGAGACAGCCGTTCACGTTTAGTGTTGAGACAACAGATGTCAATGATGAATACCTCAATGAAATCATTGAAATTCAGCAGAGCCAGGTTCAACAGCAACTCTTCAGAACAACAACGCTTTCAACGTTTTGGTGTCAACAAATGGTAACGTACCCTGTTATTGCTAAGAAAGCTCTGGAGATTTTCATACCGTTTGTTACAACATATCTTTGCGAGCAATCCTTTTCGAGGATGCTGGACATAAAAACGAAGAAAAGGAACAGACTTTGCTGCGAAAATGACATGAGAGTAGCACTTGCCAAGGTGAAGCCGCGCATTTCTGAACTGGTCTCTGAAAGGCAACAGCAGAAGTCACACTGATTTGCAGTAAATATTCATTATTATGTTTTTGTTTTGTGTGAAAATGATCATCTGTGTAAAAATGTTTTGATGATTTTGTTCTTTGAACACAGTGATGTTGATGCACGGTTCATTTTGTGCACCAGTCAAATATATACCTATGTTTTGAATTTGATTTTTTTTTCAATTAAGAAGGGTTCGGTGAATGCGCATATGAAACTGGTGGGGTTCAGTACCTCCAACAAGGTTAAGAACCACTGGGCTAGAATATGCATATAATTGACAGCTTATGATAGAAAACACTCTAAAGTTTCCAAAACTGTAAACATATTGTCTGTGAGTATAACAGAACTGATATTGCAGAGAAAAATCCAATCAGGAAGTGACTCTTATTTTGAAACCTTTGTCTTTCTATGCATCCCTATTGCCCATTGAAAGGGATATCAACCAGATTCCCTTTTCTATGTCTTCCCTAAGGTGTCTACAGCCTTTAGACGTAGTTTCACGCCTTTATGTTGAAAAATGAGTGTAAACGTCCACATTTCGTAAGTGGTCAGTTGTTGGCTCTCTGTGTGATTTTTTGCGCTAAACAGAGAGGTAGCTATTTTTCCTCCCAGTCCTAGTGAAAAGCAAACTGTCCCGGTTGATATATTATCAAATAGATATTTGAAAAACACCTTGAGGATTGATTATAAAAAACGTTTGCCATGTTTCTGTCGATATTATGGATATAATTTTGAATTTTTGTCTGCGTTGTTGTGACTGCTATTTCCTGTGGATTCCTAGGCATAACCCATCAAACTAACAGAGGTATTTGGATATAAAAAATATCTTTATGGAACAAAAGGAACATTTTCTGTCTAACTGGGAGTCTCGTGAGTGAAAACATCCAAAGCTCATCAAGGGTAAACGATTAATTTTGATTGCTTTTCTGATTTTCGTGACCAAGTTACCTGCCGCTAGGTGTACATAATGTTTTGTTAGTATATCGATAAACTTACACAAACGCTTGTATTGTTTTCGCTGTAAAGCATCATTTCAAAATCTGAGACGACAGGGTGATTAACAAAAGGCTAAGCTGTGTTTTGCTATATTTCACTTGTGATTTCATGAATATGAATATTTTCTAGTTAGATTATTTGACCGTTGCGCTATGCTATTTAGCGTAGTTGATGACAATTATCCCGGATCCGGGATGGGTGGTTTCAAGATTAATTAATGAGGGAAATAAGTATTTGACCCCCTCTCAATCAGAAAGATTTCTGGCCCCCAGGTGTCTTTTATACAGGTAACGAGCTGAGATTAGGAGCACACTCTTAAAGGGAGTGCTCCTAATCTCAGTTTGTTACCTGTATAAAAGACACCTGTCCACAGAAGCAATCAATCAATCAGATTCCAAACTCTCCACCATGGTCAAGACCAAAGAATTCTCAAAGGATGTCAGGGACAAGATTGTAGACCTACACAAGGCTGGAATGGGCTACAAGACCATCGCCAAGCAGCTTGGTGAGAAGGTGGCAACAGTTGGTGCGATTATTCGCAAATGGAAGAAACACAAAAGAACTGTCAATCTCCCTCGGCCTGGGGCTCCATGCAGGATCTCACCTCGTGGAGTTGCATCAATGATCATGAGAAGGGTGAGGAATCAGCCCAGAACTACACGGGAGGATCTTGTCAATGATCTCAAGGCAGCTGGGACCATAGTCACCAAGAAAACAATTGGTAAAACACTGCGCCGTGAAGGACTGAAACATTATGCTTTGGGGGGATTTCTGCTAAGGGGACAGGACAACTTCAACGCATCAAAGGGACGATGGACGGGAAAATGTACCTCCTTCCCTCAGCCAGGGCATTGAAAATGGGTTCGTGGATGGGTATTCCAGCATGACAATGACCCAAAACACACGGCCAAGGCAACAAAGGAGTAGCTCAAGAAGAAGCACATTAAGGTCCTGGAGTGGTCTAGCCAGTCTCCAGACCTTAATCCCATAGAAAATCTGTGGAGGGAGCTGAAGGTTTGAGCGGCAGCTCTACCCTTTAGCTCAGTTCGGATGTTGCCTGTAATCCATGGCTTCTGGTTGTGGTATGTATGTACAGTCACTGTGGGGTCATCGATGCACTTATTGATGAAGCCAGTGACTGATGTGGTGTACTCCTCAATGAATCCCAGAACATATTCCAGTCTGTGCTAGCAAAACAGTCCTGTAGCTTAGCATCTGCGTCCTCTGACCACTTTCTTATTGAGCGAGTCACTGGTACTTCCTGCTTTAGTTTTTGCTTGTAAGCCGGAATCAGGAGGATAGAATTATATTCAGATTTGCTAAATGGAGGGCGGGGGGAGCTTTGAACGCGTCTCTGTGTGTGGAGTAAAGGTGGTCTAGAGTTTCTTTCCTCTCGTTGCACATTAAACATACTGGTAGAAATGATGTAAAACAGATTTAAGCTTCCCTGCATTAAAGTCCCCGGCCACTAGGAGCGCCGCCTCTGGATGAACATTTTCCTGTTCGCTTACGGCCCTATACAGCTCGTTGAGTGTGGCCTTAGTGCCAGCATCGGTAAATAGACGGCTCCGAAAAATATAGATAAAAACTCTCTTGGTAAATAATGTGGTCTACAGCTTATCATGAGATACTCTACCTCAGATGAGCAAAACCTAGAGACTTCCGTAAAATTCGATTTTGTGAACCAGCTGTTATTGACGAATAGACACAGACCACCACCCCTTGTCTTACAGCTGTTCTATCTTGCTGATGGACCGAAAACCCAGCCAGATGTATATTTTCCATGTATTCGTTCAGTTACAACTCAGTGAAACATAAGATATTAGTTTTTAATGTTAATGTTGGTAGGATATCATTGATTCAATCTCATCCATTTTGATGTCCAAAGATTGCACGTTGCCTAATAGGACTGATGGTAGAGGTGGTTAACTCACTCGCCTACTAATTCTCAGGAGGCAGCCTGGCCTCCTCCCCCTTTTCTCAGTCTTTTCTTCACGCAAATGACGGGGATTTGGAGGTGAGTAATTGCTGTTCTGATGTCCAGAAATTATTTTCCGTCATAAGAGACAGTAGCAGCAACACTATGTACAAAATAAGTAAACAAATAAGTTAAACACAAAAAAAACGAACAAAATTGCACAGTTGGTGAGAAGCCTGTACAACGGCAGCCATCCCCTCCAGCACCATTCTTAACTCTGTGTATGACTGTATTGCTATTAGGTGATGATGGTTTTTAACCTTTATTTAACTAGGCAAGACAGTTAAGAACCAATTCTTATTTACAATGACGGCCTACCCCGGCCAAACCCCTAACCCGGACGACGCTGGGTCAATTGTGCGCCGCCCTATAGCCTGGAATCGAACCAGGGTCTGTAGTGACACCTCTTGCACTGAGATGCAGTGCCTTAGACCACTGAACCACTCGGAAGCCTACTTTTTTTTTTACTATGATCAATAATGACCTGAGACATAGAGAGTCTCTGTGTAGGACTGCTGTAGACTATTCTAGGTTCTTCTTTCATTCCACATCACCTTGAATACATCCCCAGTAGTTCCAGGGACGATGTCATTACAGCGAATAGTGGTGTCGTCGTAAACAGTGCATTCAGAAAGTATTCAGACCCCTTGACTTTTTACACGTTTTGTTACGTTACAGCCTTATTCTAAAATTGATTAAATACTTTTTTCCCTCATCAATCCACACACAGTACCCCATAACAACAAAGCAAAAACTGTATTTTTTACGTTTTTGCTTGCAATAAAAAATGGAAATATCACATTTACATCAGTATTCAGACCCTTTAGTCAGTACCTTGTTGAAGCACCTTTGGTAGCGATTACAGCCTCGAGTCTCCTTGGGTATGAAGCTACAAGGTTGGCACACCTGTATTTGGGGAGTTCCTCGCATTCTTCTCGTTAAAGGACCAGACCCTTTCCTCAGTACATTGTTGAAGCACCTTTGGCAGGAATTACAGCCTCGATTATCATTGGGTATCATGCTACAAGCTTGGCACACCTGTATTTGGGGAGTTTCTCCCATTCTTTTTGGTCAGAGAAGCATATCATTAAATAATTAGTCTAACTGGAAAACACCCTCAATAAAATGTTCACCATGACGGGCCTGTCACTGCTAGCCTATGTTTGAGATTCATAAGGTCCGTGATTCTAACTTCATTGAACCCAATAAAAATCTATGAATAAATATCTAATCATTTAATCAACAACATCTCCCCAGTTCTCATTAAAATATGTCAACAGTTAAACCAGCAAATGAGATCAAAGGTATATATTTTACCATTATCCAGGTAGCATACTCTCTGGAAGTCTGTGGGAATCCCAACCACTAATTCCATGGTGTTTTTTAGCTCACTGATTCTCATATTGTGGTGGCAGTCGGGCACAACGAACATCTCTGCCGTTTCACGCAACCTGGCACCAAGACTGAACTTGACTTTCTTCAACGGGTCACGGTAAACTGCACTTTTGGGTCTCGGTACCTGAAGTGAAATCCTCTTCTTTGAGGTGTTAAAATGACACTTACATTCAGTATAAAGACATTATTGCTTACAATGCCGAGTTTCACTATGGAGATTAAAAATGATTAGGCCTACTGTACATCCTACTGTACATCCTACTGTATAAATTATTGTTGAAAACAAGTTTAGGTTGGAACTGTTGCTGTTAAAATACAACTAACAATTGTTCTTCTTAACTGGAATAAACTGATTGAAGCAAGATGCTTTTTGAGGCAAACACAGTTCTGGGTTGCTCAGCGATAGCAGGACGAGGTTTCCTGCCTGACAGAGAAAGCAGGAGATGTTCTGATCCAGTTTGGCACCACATACCTCAACTCAGAAACAGACTCAATGCTGAGCATGACCTCAGGGTTGCACAGTCAAAAACTTATCCCAGAATAGACATGATTGTTGAAAACCTCTCATTAGGACTGTGTATTTTTTCTGGTCTACATCTGTTCAGAATAAAAATGACTTATTGTATTTTAACAGCAACAGTTCCAACCTAGACCTTTTTTTCACCTGTACTTTTTACAGTAAGATGTACAGAAGGCCTGATAATTTTTCATCTGTACTGTTACTTAGGGTTGCACTATCAAAACGCCTGTGTGTGTTCTGTTATACATCTGTGTGATGTGATCAATGAGTTTTATTGTATTTTAACAGCAACATTTCCAACCAGGACAGATATGTAAGAGAGTTTTTAATGTGGAAAAATAAACATGAATTGCTATTTATATGGGTATTTAATTTCATTGTTATTTGTTTTTGTCTGTATTGCATTTGTTTTAGGCATAAGGGAAATTAAATGTACTGATATTTACGTATCGCATGTTTTCATAAGCTTGGGTCCTAGGAAAACACAGAATTTCTCATTAGGATCCCAGGCTGAAAAAGTTCATGAATCCATGTCCTTTAATTAAATGCTGTTTAATTCCGTTATATCCTTCACCCACTATGTTTGAGTGTAAGGCTAAGGCCAGTACATATTTGTTGTTGTTGATACATTGTGCATTTCATTGAGATTTAATAAAATCACTTTATATAGCATGGTTTTTATTACTGTTGATAGTCAAATTGTTGAACAATAATCTGCAAAAAGTCAAATGATTCAAGTGTGGGCAGCAGAAGTACACAGAAATCTCTTTCCTTCATAATGGACCACAATGGGAACAAGGCTTGACTTTGTCTATGTAATCCTCTGTAATTGTGGTACATGTATTGTTGACTGGTGTGGCTTCTTCATGCATTTTAAATTGTCAAATAAAATAAAATGCATAATTTGCTTAAATATCCTGATTAACTTATTGTTCTTTTAGAATTCAAGTCTGTCACTCAAAGAAAGATTTCCAAACAGGCTTATGCCACTGTTAGCATCTGGCTGTATGTCCCACTAAAATACAAAGCATCTGGCTGTATGTCCCACTAAAATACAAAGCATCTGGCTGTATTATGTCCCATTAAAATACAAAGCATCTGGCTGTATGTCCCACTAAAATACAAAGCATCTGGCTGTATGTCCCACTAAAATACAAAGCATCTGGCTGTATGTCCCACTAAAATACAAAGCATCTGGCTGTATGTCCCACTAAAATACAAAGCATCTGGCTGTATGTCCCATTAAAATACAAAGCATCTGGCTGTATGTCCCACTAAAATACAAAGCATCTGGCTGTATGTCCCACTAAAATACAAAGCATCTGGCTGTATGTCCCACTAAAATACAAAGCATCTGGCTGTATGTCCCATTAAAATACAAAGCATCTGGCTGTATGTCCCACTAAAATACAAAGCATCTGGCTGTATGTCCCACTAAAATACAAAGCATCTGGCTGTATTATGTCCCATTAAAATACAAAGCATCTGGCTGTATGTCCCACTAAAATACAAAGCATCTGGCTGTATTATGTCCCATTAAAATACAAAGCATCTGGCTGTATGTCCCACTAAAATACAAAGCATCTGGCTGTATTATGTCCCATTAAAATACAAAGCATCTGGCTGTATGTCCCATTAAAATACAAAGCATCTGGCTGTATGTCCCACTAAAATACAAAGCATCTGGCTGTATGTCCCACTAAAATACAAAGCATCTGGCTGTATGTCCCACTAAAATACAAAGCATCTGGCTGTATGTCCCACTAAAATACAAAGCATCTGGCTGTATGTCCCACTAAAATACAAAGCATCTGGCTGTATGTCCCACTAAAATACAAAGCATCTGGCTGTATGTCCCACTAAAATACAAAGCATCTGGCTGTATGTCCCACTAAAATACAAAGCATCTGGCTGTATGTCCCACTAAAATACAAAGCATCTGGCTGTATGTCCCACTAAAATACAAAGCATCTGGCTGTATATAGCACTAAAATACAAAGCATCTGGCTGTACGTCCCACTAAAATACAAAGCATCTGGCTGTATGTCCCACTAAAATACAAAATAAAAGGCCAAAATGAATCTGTAAATATACATACACTCATGAATCAAAATGTGTGTTTGGCATTAAAAAAAGTTTTCCTTTTTAGATGAAACTGTAATGAATATATTCATATGTCACCAAATAATTGATTAAAATACTGTTTTGCAATGAAGGTCGGCAGTAACTTCAACAGCACTATCTGGGGAAGCACCATGGTGTAGCCGGGTGACAGCTATCTTCAGTCCTCCTCTGGCCACATTGACTTCAATACAAAACCTTTTGAAGGCCCCACCCCTTTCCATAGACAAACATGGTAATTATGACCACTTCCGGAGGACGTCCTCCAACCAATCAAAACTTTTGCAGTATAAACTGACATGTTGTCCATCCAATCATAGAATTTTGGATCAGAGAATGAACCTAGTGAGTTGTTTTGGGATTGTGCCACAGAGCATTATGGGGGTTCTACTAAACAAAAAACCCAGTTCATTCTCTGGGATACACGGTGCAAATTAAAAAGCGAGGGTCGATCTCTTGCCTGCGATCAGTTTCCTGAAGAAGGATGAAAAGGTGAAGGCGTTCAATACCAACTGGAATCAAAAGTATAACGTTAGCTGCTAAACAAGAAGTCTTCCATCAACCCACCTTTATTGCTTTGCTGAGCCTTGGGCGAAGGAGGGGTACAGCGACCTGAAGAACATCGATCGTTCCGCAGGCAGCATATAAATGCCCACATCAGATTCAAGTTTTTGGGTAAAAACTGCATCGATCATGACGAAGGTCTGCATATTCAAACTGTGCGACACAACGAGAAAGTTAGAAGAAACAGGGATGTTCTCAAGCGGTTTATCAACACCACTGCGTTTTTTGGGGCCTGAAAGCTTTTAGAGGACACTACGAGAGGAACGTTCCGCCGACAAGGGAAACTACAATGAGCTTGCAGAGGTAATTGCACGTAACTTTACTTGCTGAACATATCTATTTTTCGACTATCTTTTCTGGGATGTCGAAATCAATTACGAATGATTTTATAGCTTCCATCGCATTATCCATTAAAAGTTAGAGTAAAAAGAGGTTGATGCGTGGCATTTTGTCCGTGTGCGCTCAAGTAGGCTTTCCACTTCCCTCAGGTATTTATTTAACAAAGATGAAAACGCATGCAAAAACTCATGATCTGACATTCTGTATGGGATGAAAACACGACAATTTTTTCAGTCTGATCAACTGTAGGTTACTAATAAGAGCAGATGTATACAGCCTATGTGCGCTGTCCATCTGGTCAGAGTAAACTAATTGGTAACATTATGCATTTATAGTCCATTTGTGTGTCAGGAGAAAATGTGAATGTGATCAAATGTGGTTTATATTCAAAATTGGGCTGGCTAGGCTGCCTATACGTTTTCAATCCAAAATTATTTACTGGAATTAATCAATCAACATAATAGTGATGACATACATGAGCTCATAAAAAAAAAAAAGGCCTAGAATTGCATAGAACTGCATGATTGCAACATGCATAAAGCAAGCTCAGCCCTGTGAGTTGTATCGTCTATCAGTTGTTGTCTCTGTGTCTGTCAAGAGGAAATCCCCTTCCTAATCTAGTCTAAATATTATTAATATGAACAAAGTATAAGGTTGGTGCTGTTTGACAGGGTTTTCAGCCCTCCAGGATGAAAGGCCAGGAGTTTTTTTTCTTCAGTTTTTTAAAACCATGTGACGGGATTAGGAAAAACTGGTCCAATCATCGACCATATAAAACCTTTTTACAACTGATTAATCACTGTCATAGGGTCCAGAGTTTTCCTGGTTAGGTTACCAGATATGGAAAAACTCCAGGTCCCAGGGGAGAAAACTCCCCCCCCCCACACACACAATCTGGGACCTATGGTGCCACCAGCCTGCTTGCAGTTGTCAGTTATCATCAGGTATGTGGATGATCAGGGTGTTGGTCAGGGCGTTATTCAGGAATGTTTATTGGGCGACTTTGATGTGTCAAGTGGGCAAGATGCCAACTCTGTGTTTAACTTCACGGAGAAACTTGTCCAAACATATGATGGCGCAGTTGTAATGGAACGTATCAGCTATTTGTATTTCCAGCTAAGTCCCCTCCTGTTCCCTGATTTAAGAGGTGATGACCACTCCACTACCATTGTCAACTACCTCCTGACAAGAACTGAAGCCACGTCTCATGTGCCCCGCTCATCCACTGGCACATTGAATGTTTCCCCTCCAAGCACTATGAGTACCCCTGTCAATTTTATCTCATTACTGTATGTAGAGTCCATCACAAACACAATCACAGTATTATACGTCAATGATTTTACTCCTTGCTTGGACTAACTCATTCTTAGCTCTTGTCTAACTGTGTTGTGTTATTGTTTTTTGTATTCCCAGACAAATCATGTCCTGCACTGAAGTCAAGCCTCTGAACACCTCAACTCATGCCTCATACCCTCATTCAATCACTGCTGTGATCCCTTCCAAACACTGTAAGTAGCCCTCTCATCCCAATCCCAATAATATTGCACTATAAAATGTCTTTATTAAATGTTTTAGATTAAAAATAATTACTATTTGATGATTTTTGAAACACACTTTGACATCTCTGTGCATTCAGCACCTATACCGTAGATGTCCCATCCTCCTAAATTGATCACGTCACCAGCCTCCACTGGTGTACCAGTAGAGGAAGGAGGAGAGAGCGAGGGAGAGGGCTGTGTACCGGTAGAGGAAGGAGGAGAAGAGCGAGGGAGAGGGCTGTGTACCAGTAGAGGGAGGAGAAGAAAGAGGGAGAGGGCTGTGTACTGGTAGAGGGAGGAGAAGAGAGAGGGAGAGGGCTGTGTACTGGTAGAGGGAGGAGAAGAGAGAGAGAGAGGGATGTGTACCAATAGAGGGAGGAGAAGAGAAAGGGAGAGGGCTGTGTACCAGTAGAGGAAGGAGGACAAGAGCGTCACCTTGAAGGAGAACAAAAGGGGACAATTACATTGAGACACGGCCAGAGTTTAAGTGAGAGGTGATGTGATGTCATTATTTCGCTGATGAGGGTGCAATGGCTGGCGTCCTGCCTACAACCATGATGCAACAGGAACTAATGGCTTTCTGTAGCCTGTTGTTCATCCAAGGCCTGCCATTGTACTGTCTGACAGTAGTAGCTGTTTTGGCATTGTACTGTCTGACAGTAGTAGCTGTTTTGGCATTGTACTGTGACAGTAGTAGCTGTTTTGGCATTGTACTGTCTGACAGTAGTATTTGTTTTGGCATTGTACTGTGACAGTAGTAGCTGTTTTGGCATTGTACTGTGACAGTAGTAGCTGTTTTGGCATTGTACTGTCTGACAGTAGTAGCTGTTTTGGCATTGTACTGTCTGACAGTAGTAGCTGTTTTGGCATTGTACTGTGACAGTAGTAGCTGTTTTGGCATTGTACTGTGACAGTAGTAGCTGTTTTGGCATTGTACTGTCTGACAGTAGTAGCTGTTTTGGCATTGTACTGTCTGACAGTAGTAGCTGTTTTGGCATTGTACTGTGACAGTAGTAGCTGTTTTGGCATTGTACTGTCTGACAGTAGTAGCTGTTTTGGCATTGTACTGTGACAGTAGTAGCTGTTTTGGCATTGTACTGTCTGACAGTAGTAGCTGTTTTGGCATTGTACTGTCTGACAGTAGTAGCTGTTTTGGCATTGTACTGTCTGACAGTAGTAGCTGTTTTGGCATTGTACTGTCTGACAGTAGTAGCTGTTTTGGCATTGTACTGTGACAGTAGTAGCTGTTTTGGCATTGTACTGTCTGACAGTAGTAGCTGTTTTGGCATTGTACTGTCTGACAGTAGTAGCTGTTTTGGCATTGTACTGTCTGACAGTAGTAGCTGTTTTGGCATTGTACTGTCTGACAGTAGTAGCTGTTTTGGCATTGTACTGTCTGACAGTAGTAGCTGTTTTGGCATTGTACTGTCTGACAGTAGTAGCTGTTTTGGCATTGTACTGTCTGACAGTAGTAGCTGTTTTGGCATTGTACTGTCTGACAGTAGTAGCTGTTTTGGCATTGTACTGTCTGACAGTAGTAGCTGTTTTGGCATTGTACTGTCTGACAGTAGTAGCTGTTTTGGCATTGTACTGTCTGACAGTAGTAGCTGTTTTGGCATTGTACTGTCTGACAGTAGTAGCTGTTTTGGCATTGTACTGTCTGACAGTAGTAGCTGTTTTGGCATTGTACTGTCTGACAGTAGTAGCTGTTTTGGCATTGTACTGTCTGACAGTAGTAGCTGTTTTGGCATTGTACTGTCTGACAGTAGTAGCTGTTTTGGCATTGTACTGTCTGACAGTAGTAGCTGTTTTGGCATTGTACTGTCTGACAGTAGTAGCTGTTTTGGCATTGTACTGTCTGACAGTAGTAGCTGTTTTGGCATTGTACTGTCTGACAGTAGTAGCTGTTTTGACATTGTACTGTCTGACAGTAGTAGCTGTTTTGGCATTGTACTGTCTGACAGTAGTAGCTGTTTTGGCATTGTACTGTCTGACAGTAGTAGCTGTTTTGGCATTGTACTGTCTGACAGTAGTAGCTGTTTTGGCATTGTACTGTGACAGTAGTAGCTGTTTTGGCATTGTACTGTGACAGTAGTAGCTGTTTTGGCATTGTACTGTCTGACAGTAGTAGCTGTTTTGGCATTGTACTGTCTGACAGTAGTAGCTGTTTTGGCATTGTACTGTGACAGTAGTAGCTGTTTTGGCATTGTACTGTCTGACAGTAGTAGCTGTTTTGGCATTGTACTGTGACAGTAGTAGCTGTTTTGGCATTGTACTGTCTGACAGTAGTAGCTGTTTTGGCATTGTACTGTCTGACAGTAGTAGCTGTTTTGGCATTGTACTGTCTGACAGTAGTAGCTGTTTTGGCATTGTACTGTCTGACAGTAGTAGCTGTTTTGGCATTGTACTGTGACAGTAGTAGCTGTTTTGGCATTGTACTGTCTGACAGTAGTAGCTGTTTTGGCATTGTACTGTCTGACAGTAGTAGCTGTTTTGGCATTGTACTGTCTGACAGTAGTAGCTGTTTTGGCATTGTACTGTCTGACAGTAGTAGCTGTTTTGGCATTGTACTGTCTGACAGTAGTAGCTGTTTTGGCATTGTACTGTCTGACAGTAGTAGCTGTTTTGGCATTGTACTGTCTGACAGTAGTAGCTGTTTTGGCATTGTACTGTCTGACAGTAGTAGCTGTTTTGGCATTGTACTGTCTGACAGTAGTAGCTGTTTTGGCATTGTACTGTCTGACAGTAGTAGCTGTTTTGGCATTGTACTGTCTGACAGTAGTAGCTGTTTTGGCATTGTACTGTCTGACAGTAGTAGCTGTTTTGGCATTGTACTGTCTGACAGTAGTAGCTGTTTTGGCATTGTACTGTCTGACAGTAGTAGCTGTTTTGGCATTGTACTGTCTGACAGTAGTAGCTGTTTTGGCATTGTACTGTCTGACAGTAGTAGCTGTTTTGGCATTGTACTGTCTGACAGTAGTAGCTGTTTTGGCATTGTACTGTCTGACAGTAGTAGCTGTTTTGGCATTGTACTGTCTGACAGTAGTAGCTGTTTTGGCATTGTACTGTCTGACAGTAGTAGCTGTTTTGACATTGTACTGTCTGACAGTAGTAGCTGTTTTGGCATTGTACTGTCTGACAGTAGTAGCTGTTTTGGCATTGTACTGTCTGACAGTAGTAGCTGTTTTGGCATTGTACTGTCTGACAGTAGTAGCTGTTTTGGCATTGTACTGTCTGACAGTAGTAGCTGTTTTGGCATTGTACTGTCTGACAGTAGTAGCTGTTTTGGCATTGTACTGTCTGACAGTAGTAGCTGTTTTGGCATTGTACTGTCTGACAGTAGTATTTGTTTTGGCATTGTACTGTCTGACAGTAGTAGCTGTTTTGGCATTGTACTGTCTGACAGTAGTAGCTGTTATGGCATTGTACTGTCTGACAGTAGTAGCTGTTTTGGCATTGTACTGTCTGACAGTAGTAGCTGTTTTGGCATTGTACTGTCTGACAGTAGTAGCTGTTTTGGCATTGTACTGTCTGACAGTAGTAGCTGTTTTGGCATTGTACTGTCTGACAGTAGTAGCTGTTTTGGCATTGTACTGTCTGACAGTAGTAGCTGTTTTGGCATTGTACTGTCTGACAGTAGTAGCTGTTTTGGCATTGTACTGTCTGACAGTAGTAGCTGTTTTGGCATTGTACTGTCTGACAGTAGTAGCTGTTTTGCCATTGTACTGTCTGACAGTAGTAGCTGTTTTGGCATTGTACTGTCTGACAGTAGTAGCTGTTTTGCCATTGTACTGTCTGACAGTAGTAGCTGTTTTGGCATTGTACTGTGACAGTAGTAGCTGTTTTGGCATTGTACTGTCTGACAGTAGTAGCTGTTTTGCCATTGTACTGTCTGACAGTAGTAGCTGTTTTGGCATTGTACTGTCTGACAGTAGTAGCTGTTTTGCCATTGTACTGTCTGACAGTAGTAGCTGTTTTGGCATTGTACTGTGACAGTAGTAGCTGTTTTGGCATTGTACTGTCTGACAGTAGTAGCTGTTTTGCCATTGTACTGTCTGACAGTAGTAGCTGTTTTGGCATTGTACTGTCTGACAGTAGTAGCTGTTTTGGCATTGTACTGTCTGACAGTAGTAGCTGTTTTGGCATTGTACTGTCTGACAGTAGTAGCTGTTTTGGCATTGTACTGTCTGACAGTAGTAGCTGTTTTGGCATTGTACTGTCTGACAGTAGTAGCTGTTTTGGCATTGTACTGTCTGACAGTAGTAGCTGTTTTGGCATTGTACTGTCTGACAGTAGTAGCTGTTTTGGCATTGTACTGTCTGACAGTAGTAGCTGTTTTGGCATTGTACTGTCTGACAGTAGTAGCTGTTTTGGCATTGTACTGTCTGACAGTAGTAGCTGTTTTGGCATTGTACTGTCTGACAGTAGTAGCTGTTTTGGCATTGTACTGTCTGACAGTAGTAGCCAGCAGTGGTGGAAAAGTTCCCAATTGTCATACTTGAGTAAAAGTAAAGATACCTTAATAGAAAAGGATTGAAGTAAAAGCCACCCAGTAAAATACTACTTGAGTAAAAGTCTAAAAGTATTTGGTTTTAAATATACTTAAGTATCAAAAGTAAAATGTGAAATAATTTCAAACCAGACTGCATAATATTTATGATTAAAAAAAAAGGAAACTCATAGCCAGGGGGACACTCCAACACTCAGACACAATTTACAAATTAAGCATTTGTGTTTAGTGAGTCAACCAGATCAGATGCAGTATGGATGACCAGGGTTGTTCTCTTGATGTGCATGAATTGGACCATTTTACATTCAAAATGTAACGAGTACTTGGGTGTCATGGGAAAATGTATGGAGTAAAAAGTGCATTATTTTCTGTAGGAATGTAGTGAAGTAAAAGTTATCAAAAATATAAATTGTAAAGTATTTTTACTTAAGTACTTTACACCACTGGTAGCCAGTTCTGTCATCGTAGTCTCTGACACTACTAGCCAGTTCTGTCATCGTAGTCTCTGACACTACTAGCCAGTTCTGTCATCGTAGTCTCTGACACTACTAGCCAGTTCTGTCATCGTAGTCTCTGACACTACTAGCCAGTTCTGTCATCGTAGTCTCTGACACTACTAGCCAGTTCTGTCATCGTAGTCTCTGACACTACTAGCCAGTTCTGTCATCGTAGTCTCTGACACTACTAGCCAGTTCTGTCATCGTAGTCTCTGACACTACTAGCCAGTTCTGTCATCGTAGTCTCTGACACTACTAGCCAGTTCTGTCATCGTAGTCTCTGACACTACTAGCCAGTTCTGTCATCGTAGTCTCTGACACTACTAGCCAGTTCTGTCATCGTAGTCTCTGACACTACTAGCCAGTTCTGTCATGTCCTTCCTGAAGATGATTAATAGATACGCCCTACCAAGTGGATGATTCAGTAGGCGACAGTTAAAAACATTAGTCCCTGTGTGGCTGACACACAGACAAACAGGTGGGTTAAGCAGCACTACTGTACTCACCTGATGATATCCAACACTCCCTTCAGCACCATAGCCAGTTCACACACCTGGAATGATGACAAACAGACAGAGTGTATCGTTCCTAAGTTACTAGTAGGACATGTCATAGAAATAGAATCTATACTGAACAAAAATATAAACACAACGTGTAAAGTGTTGGTTTCATGAGCTGAAATAAAAGATCCCACAATTTACATGGATGTCAAATTGGTTTATACATCCCTGTTTGTGAGCAATTCTCCTTCGCCAAGATAATCCATCTACCTGACAGGTGTGGCATATCAATAAGCTGATTAAATAGCATGATCATTTCACAGGTACACCTTGTGCTGGGGACAATAAAAAGCCACTGTAAAATGTGCTGTTTTGTCACACAACACAATGTCACAGATGTCTCAAGTTTTGAGGGATCGTGCAATTGGCATGCTGACTGCAGGACTGTCCACCAGAGTTGTTGCCAGAAAATGTAATGTTCATTTCTCTGCCATAAGCCACTGCCAAGGAGAATTTGGAAGTATGTCCAACCGGCCCTACAACTGCAGACCACGTGTAACCACGCCAATCCAGGACCTCCACATCTTCAAAGTGGAAGGCATGTTGTGTAAATCAAATGTTACAAACCCCCCAAAAATCCATTTTATTTCCAGGTTGTAAGGCAACAAAATAGGAAAAATGACAAGGGGGTGAATACTTCCGCAAGCCACTGAAGTTAGGGACCATCAGTAAATTACACAATGTACATGGTACAATATTTTTTTTATGTCAATAACTCCAAATTGAAAAACTTAGACTTAAAAACCTTAACCCAACTATAAATTGTAGAAATGTATATACAAATATTGAAAGCATTTAATGAGACAACTAAAAGGTGTGCAACATGAAAATACTGTCCAATTTCCATTGTGTAATTTATTGATGGTCCCTAACTTGCCCCGGAGCTAGGCAAACCAACTCTACCACGGTTGCACACCAACTGGCTGAAGCTAATTATTTTGCTAACTCTTCCCTCCTGCGAACACACACACACACACACACACACACACACACACACACACACACACACACACACACACACACACACACATCAAACCACACCCTGAAACCAACTCACTTTTAAATTCAGTCATGGCCGCTACTACTTCTTAATGAACCAAATCTAAAACGAGACCAAATCAGGAAGTATAGTCGTCCTTTTAAGCAAAAACTGAAACTTAAAGTGATACTTGGGGGATTTTCACAATGAAGCCCTTTATCTACTTCCCCAGAGTCAGATGAACACATGGATACCAGTTTTATGTCTCTGCATGCAGTTTGAAGGAAGTTGCTAACTAGGTTTAACGGAATTAATGATGATTGGCTGTGTCGAATACCCATTCTAACCGCACTAACTGTACTATTTGTGATGTGAATTGAGTATATAGTATGCTTATTGGTCATAGTATGGGACAATAAGGCTATTTGTATTTTTTAAGAACTGGTTCAATAATAATTTTTTATTTATTTTAATTTTATTTCACCAGGTAGGCAAGTTGAGAACAAGTTCTCATTTACAATTGGGACCTGGCCAAGATAAAGCAAAGCAGTTCGACACATACAACAACACAGAGTTACAAAAACATACAGTCAATAATACAGTAGAAAAATAAGTCTATATACGATGTGAGCAAATGAAGTGAGATAAGGGAGGTAAAGGCAAAAAAAAGGCCATGGTGGCGAAGTAAATACAATATAGCAAGTAAAACACTGGAATGGTTGATTTGCAGTGGAAGAATGTGCAAAGTAGAAATACAAATAATGGGGTGCAAAGGAGCAAAATAAATAAATACAGTAGGGGAAGAGGTAGTAGTTTGGGCTAATTATAGATGGGCTATGTACAGGTGCAGTAATATGTGAGCTACTCTTGACAGCTGGTGCTTAAAGCTAGTGAGGGAGATGTGTTTCCAGTTTCAGAGATTTTTGTAGTTCGTTCCAGTCATTGGCAGCAGAGAACTGGAAGGAGAGGCGGCCAAAGGAAGAATTGTTTTTGGGGGTGACCAGAGAGATATACCTGCTGGAGCGCGTGCTACAGGTGGGTACTACTATGGTAACCAGCAAGTTGAGATAAGGGGGGGCTTTACCTAGCAGGGTCTTGTAGATGACCTGGAGCCAATGGGTTTGGCAACGAGTATGAAGCGAGGGCCAGGCAACGAGAGCGTACAGGTCGCAGTGGTGGGTAGTATGTGGGGCTTTGGTGACAAAACGGATGGCACTGTGATAGACTGCATCCAATTTATTGAGTAGGGTGTTGGAGGCTATTTTGTAAATGACATCGCCGAAGCAGAGGATCGGTAGGATGGTCAGTTTTACGAGAGTATGTTTGGCAGCATGAGTGAAGGATGCTTTGTTGCAAAATAGGAAGCCAATTCTAGATTTGACTTTGGATTGGAGATGTTTGATGTGTCTGGAAGGAGAGTTTACAGTCTAACCACACACCTAGGTATTTGTAGTTGTCCACATATTCTAAGTCAGAACCGTCCAGAGTAGTGATGCTGGACGGGTGGGCAGGTGCAGGCAGCGATCGGTTGAAGAGCATGTATTTAGTTTTACTTGTATTTAAGAGCAGTTGGAGGCCACGGAAGGAGAGTTGTATGGCATTAAAGCTCGTCTGGAGGGTTGTTAACACAGTGTCCAAAGAAGGGCCAGAAGTATACAGAATGGTCGTCTGCGTAGAAGTGTATCAGAGACTCACCAGCATCAAATTACTGGTATAAGAACACTCCATCTAGCCCTTGTCTCCACCAATACAATGCTTAAATATATGTGGGTAGTAGTGAATGAGTGTACACTTCAGACTATAGAATAAATTATTGGGATGCACATGAGAACAGTAGGATACAAATGGATACAAATGGACATGAGATGACAGGAGGAACTCAGTGAAAATACAAATGAAGAAATGTCAAAAGTGTACAGCCATTCTTAGCTAGCAAGAACTACAACTAGAAAAGGGTAATTTTCCTGAAGGAAAATTGGTGAGAAGTAAAATCAAGATGTCATTAGTGAGGGAGTGAGGGCTCCAGTTCTATGGCACCTTCACCACCCCAATATGGGAGGCCAAGAGCCCCAGCACTGCTGCCTGGTTATCTGGATGGACAACCGTGACAGGCTCAAACATGCAGAGGTTATCTGGATGGACGAACACAGACATGTAGAGGTTCTTTGGATGGAAGAACACGACAGGCACAGACATGGAGGTTATCTGGCTGGATGACAACGACAGGCACAGACATGCGGGGTGTGTGCATCATGATTAACGACTCATGGTTTAATCATAAGAACATACAGGAACTCAAGTCCTTCTGTTCACCTGACCTAGAATTGCTTACAATCAAATGCCGACCACATTATCTCCTAAGAGAATTCTCTTCGATTACAGGCACAGCTGTGTATATCCCCCCCAAGCAGATACCTCGACGGCCCTCAAGGAAAATCACTGGACTCTATGTAAACTGGAAACCATATATCCTGAGGCTGCTTTTATTGTAGAAATGGTGATGGCTAAATAAAGGTGAAATAAAATAAAATAAATAAAGTAGCTGGGGATTTTAACAAAGCGGTTTGACTGTAGCACTTGCGCGGGCAATACACTGGACCACTGCTATTCTAACTTCCGCATTGCATACAAGGCCCTCCCTTCGGCAAATCTGACCACGACCTCCATTTTGCTCCTACCGTCCTATAGGCAGAAACTCAAACAGGATGTACCAGTGACTAGAACCATTCAACACTGGTCTGACCAATCGGGTTCCATGCTTTAAGATGATTTTGATCATGCGGATGGGGAAATGTTCCGGGAAGCCTCTAAGAAAAACCTAAATTTATACGCTGATGCGGTGAGTGACTTTATAAGGAAGTGCATTGGAGAGGTTGTACCCACTGTGACTATTAAAACCTACCCTAACCAGAAACCATGGGGGTAGATGGCAGTATTCGCACAACACTGAAAGCGTGAACCACCGCATTCAACCATGGAAAGATATCTGGGAATATGGCAGAATATAAACAGTGTATTTATTCTCTCCGCAAAGCAATCAAACAAGCAAATTGTCGGTATAGGGACAAAGTGGAGTTGCAATTCAACGGCTCAGATACGAGACGTATGTGGCAGGGTCTACAGGCAATTACGGACTACAAAAAGAAAACCAGCTACGTCGTGGACGCCGACATCTTGCTTCCAGACAAACTAAACACCTTCTTTGCCACCGACACGGCCCGCTACCAAGGACTGCAGGCCCCCTCTCCTTCTTCGTGGCCGACGAGAATAAGACATTTAAATGTGTTAACCCTCGCAAGGCTGCTGGCCCAGACGGCATCCCTAGCCGTGTCCTCAGAGCATGCGCAGACCTGGCTGGTGTGTTTATGGACATATTCAATTGCACCCTATCCCAGTCTACTGTCCCCACATGCTTCAAGATGGCCACCATTGTTCCTGTACCAAGAATAGCACTCATTTCTGTCATCCTGAAGTGCTTTGAGAGGCTAGTTAAGGACCATATCACCTCCACCTTACCAGCCACCCTAGACCGACTCCAGTTTGCATACCGCCCCAACAGTTCCATAGATGATGCAATCGCCATCAGACTGCACACTGCCCTATCCCATGACAAGAAGAATACCTATGTAAGAATGCTGTTCATTCACTACAGCTCAGCATTCAACACCTGTTGCATTTATGCACTGAAGGTAGGTGAGGAGTCAAACGTAGGAGAGCAGGGATGTCAGTGGATGCAGGGATGTCAGTGTAGTGTATATTTTAAGTCCACAAACACGGTACAGTACAATAACCCCAAAACAAGGCAATGGAAACTAATAGTACTCCCGTAAGGTGCAAAAACACAACGGATCTAACTATAATAACCACACGCAAAATACACTGAGGAAAGCCTCCATAAGCAACAAGAAAAATAATCCTGCACAAACCTAAGCGGGGAAACAGGGGTAAATATACACACAGAAATGAAAGCAAATGAAAACCAGGTGTGAATGAACCAAAGACAAAACAAGCGCAAAAGGAAACATGGATCGGTGATGGCTAGTAGGCCGGTGATGGCTAGTAGGCCGGTGATGGCTAGTAGGCCGGTGATGGCTAGTAGGCCGGTGATGGCTAGTAGGCCGGTGATGGCTAGTAGGCCGGTGATGGCTAGTAGGCCGGTGATGGCTAGTAGGCCGGGGATGGCTAGTAGGCCGGTGATGGCTAGTAGGCCGGTGATGGCTAGTAGGCCGGTGATGGCTAGTAGGCCAGCGACGCCGACCGCCGAACACCGCCCGTACAAGGAGAGGAACCATCTTCGGTGGAAGTCGTGACAACACCATAGTACTCTCCAAGCTCATCATTAAGCTTGAGGCCCTGGGTCTCAACCCCGCCCTGTGCAATTGGGTCCTGGACTTCCTGATGGGCCACCCCCAGGTGATGAAGGTAGGAAACAATATCTCCACTTCACTGATCCTAAACGCTGGGGCCCCACAAGCGTGCGTGCTCAGCCCCCTCCTGTACTCCCTGTTCACCCATGACTTTAAGACCATGCACGCCTCCCACTCAATCATCAGACGACACAACAGTAGTTGGCTTGATTACCAACAACGACGAGACAGCCTACAGGGAGGAGGTGATGGCACTCGGAGTGTGGTTTCAGGAAAATAACCTCTAACTCAACATCAACAAAACAAAGGAGATGATCATGGACTTCAGGAAACAGCAGAGGGAGCATCCCCCCATCCACATCGTTGGGACAGTCGTTGAGAAGGTGGAAAGTTTTAAGTTCACTAAATTTAAAACTGAAATGGTCCACCCACACAGACAGAAGGCTATCCAGAAGGCGAGGTCAGTATCCAGTATCACACTATCCAGAAGGCGAGGTCAGTACAGGTGCATCAAAGCTGGGACCGGGAGACTGAAAAACAGCCTCTATCTCAAGGCCATCAGACTGTTAAACAGCCATCACTAACACAGATAGGCTGCTGCCTCCATACAGACTCAAATCATTAGACACTTTAATAAATGGATCACTAGTCACTTTAAATTGTGCCACTTTAATAGTGTTTACATATATTACATTACTCATCTCATATATACAGTGGGGAGAACAAGTATTTGATACACTGCAGATTTGACAGGTTTTCCCACTTACAAAGCATGTAGAGGTCTGTAATTTTTATCATAGGTACACTTCAACTGTGAGAGACGGAATCTAAAACAAAAATCACATTGAATGATTTTTACATTGTATGATAATTTGCGTTTTATTGCATGACATAAGTATTTGATCACCTACCAACCAGTAAGAATTCCGGCTCTCACAGACCTGTTAGTTTTTATTTAAGAATCCCTCCTGTTCTCCACTCATTACCTGTATTAACTGCACCTGTTTGAACTCGTTACCTGTATAAAAGACACCTGTCCAAACACTCAATCAAACAGACTCTAAGCTCTCCACAACGGCCAAAACCAGAGAGCTGAGTATGGACATCAGGGATAGAATTGTAGACCTGCACAAGGCTGGGATGGCCTATAGGACAATAGGCAAGAACTAGAAGCACAAGCATTTCACTACACTAGCATTAACATCTGCTAACCATGTGTAAGTGACCAATAAAATGTGAACGAACACGACAGGCACAGACATGAGTTTATCCTTATGGCAACAGGGCAGTCATGTCATTTTGTCCACCAGTCTCACGGTAATTGACCATTAATTAACATAAACATATTTACAAGCCACAGATGCAGACCTTTGGAACATCTACATTTTATCAAGTCAAATTAATCCAATATCCAAATTCAATATAGCATATACACCATCAAAAATAAATCTAGAACACAACACAATCCTGAGTCTTCCTCATGTTAGGCCCTGACCTGGCTATGCCATATGTCTGTGGGCTACACTAGTTCATTTAGCAGAAACGATTTGCTTAGATTTGGCATTATTTTATAGTAAGAATAATACAATTGAACATACCGTAGGTGAATAAAATAGAAAGGATATTTTCAGAGGGAGTGCTGTGTTGAGCGGTGAACAAAGGGATCATTTTAAACAGGTCCTCCTATATGCTTAATATAGAGTTATTTATGCAACATTAGTTGTTATACAAACCTTAGAATGTTTTAGAAATCAGAACATATAGCCCCAGGCTGCATGAGGCGACTTTAACGATGATTCGGAAAAAAGTTGCATGAAAGAAATGCATTCTGCCGTTTCTCCCACAGGCTGCACACCCAGTCTCTCTTTGACAAGCACTTGATCATATTACTATCAGTCTATTCTCAGTTTAATCTAATCTTTACAGATAGGCTACAGCACTAATATGACTGCAGACACTAGCCGTCATTCACAAGTGATAATATTGTCACTCATCAGACTATTCTCAGTTTAATCTCGTCTTTACGTATAGGCTACAGTATTAATATTTGTGGAATTATTTATTTATTTAGGCCCACAAAAAAAGTCATCTTTAGCCTGCACTGGAACAGAGAATGGAGTAAGCACTTCCTGTGGTCAAATGTTCATCTGCCAGATAGGCTGCTCCGGTTGTAAAGAGAATTAATGCGCTTCATTTCAACATTTGATCAATAAATATAACAGCAAGAGAAAGCTGGGATCCTCTTCAACATAGTGGCCAGTTTTCACACGCGATTGTGCAAATGACTGGGCTTCTCTAAGCACTCTAGCCTATTGTAGGCTATAGCCTATAGGCTACCCTTAAGAATAATTTGGCCACTTTGTGAAAGAAACATTAGAACATGAAGGCCAATGTATGACATGATGCCTGCCACTATGATTTGAAAAAGTTGTAAAAAAAAATGCATGTGCTGTTTCTTGCCTTAGACTGCAGACACTAGGCATCATTTACAAGTGCTAATATTGTCCCCCATCAGACTATATTCTCAGTTTAATCTTGTTATGTATATTACGTAATAGATGTGTTAAATTTGTTTTGGTTTAGAATGAGCCATCAAGCACCTGTCAGAACAGGTGCAGCGGAGGGGGAAAAAATACCCATAATCCATATGTACTTAAATAGCAAATGGAGGGCGTGGTTCATTTAAATGCCAGCCAGGTTGGCTACTCCGGTTGTAAAGTGAGGCCATCAAAACTCTGTTTTCTCATGCAATTAGCCTATACAAGTGTTGGCTTATAGGAACTCTTATTTCAATCCACGTATCAACCAGCTATGAGGAGCTGGCTATCGCTGCACAACAGGTTTTATTTTATTTTATTAGGATCCTCATTAGCTGATGCCAGTGGCAACAGCTAGTCTTACAAGGGTTAGACATGTAAGGAAAAGCAGCCAACAAGTGCTCACCATATGTGGGAACTCCTTCAAGACTGTTGCAAAAGCATTCCTCATGAAGCTGGTTGAGAGAATGCCGAAAGTGTGAAAACCTGTCATCAAGGCAAAGGGTGGTGTGACGACGTGCGCTGAGAGTCGGGAAGCAAGTTCAGGGAGTGAGAGTTTTAATAAATATACGGAACGTAATACAAAACAAGAACCTCAAACAGCACACAGACAAGAAACAGAAACAATGACGCCTGGGAAAGGGACCTGGGAAAGGGACCAAAGGGAGGGAAGTGATGGAGTCCAGGTGAGTTTGACGACACGCAGGTGTGTGTAACGATGGTGACAGGTGTGCGCCATATCGAGCACCCTGGTGACCTAGAGGCCGGAGGGAGCACACGTGACAGGTGGCTACTTTGAAGAATCTCAAATGTAAAAAATAAATTTTAAAAATGTACTACATGATTCCATATGTGTTATTTCAGAGTTTTGACATCTTCACTATTATCGTACAATGTAGAAAATAGTACAAATAAAGAAAAACCCTGGAATGAGTGAGTAGGTGTGTCCAAACTTTTTGACTGGTACTGTATATCCCTGTAATATCATTCCTACATGACCCCAACCCTCAATATCCCTGTAATATTACTTATTGTAGATTACCATTGCTTTTGGGCAACCAGTAATACACATTGGATAGCGCCAATACACTCTTCTGGATGGATTCAGCAAGCTTCTCACCATTCAGCAAGCTTCTCACCATCCTGAGGAAGAGGAAGACGGGGAAACATTTAATAATGACGACATGTGTTGTATTTGTATTTATTATGATCCCCATTAGTTCCTGCCAAGGCTTCAGCTACTCTTCCTGGGGTTTATTATGGATCCCCATTAGTTCCTGCCAAGGCTTCAGCTAATCTTCCTGGGGTTTATTATGGATCCCCATTAGTTCCTGCCAAGGCTTCAGCTACTCTTCCTGGGGTTTATTATGGATCCCCATTAGTTCCTGCCAAGGCTTCAGCTACTCTTCCTGGGGTTTATTATGGATCCCCATTAGTTCCTGCCAAGGCTTCAGCTACTCTTCCTGGGGTCCAGGAACAATTAAATATACACTGCTCAAAAAAATAAAGGGAACACTAAAATAACACATCCTAGATCTGAATGAATGAAATATTCTTATTAAATACTTTTTTCTTTACATAGTTAAATGTGCTGACAACAAAATCACACAAAAATTATCAATGGAAATGAAATTTATCAACCCATGGAGGTCTGGATTTGGAGTCACACTCAAAATTAAAGTGGAAAACCACACTACAGGCTGATCCAACTTTGATGTAATGTCCTTAAAACAAGTCAAAATGAGGCTCAGTAGTGTGTGTGGCCTCCACATGCCTGTATGACCTCCCTACAACGCCTGGGCATGCTCCTGATCAGATGTCGGATGGTCTCCTGAGGGATCTCCTCCCAGACCTGTACGAAAGCATCCGCCAACTCCTGGACAGTCTGTGGTGCAACGTGGCGTTACGTGGCAATAATAAAAACATACCTGAAGTAAACACTATTTCCTTTCTTCACAGGAAACCGTCGATAGAATGTCACTTTTTTTAAAGTTAATATTCTGTTAACTCGTACACAAATAATGTTGTTGACTCGTGGATGGAGCGAGACATGATGTCCCAGATGTGCTCAATTGGATTCAGGTCTGGGGAACGGGCGGGCCAGTCCATAGCATCAATGCCTTCCTCTTGCAGGAACTGCTGACACACTCCAGCCTCATGAGGTCTAGCATTGTCTTGCATTAGGAGGAACCCAGGGCCAACTGCACCAGCATATGGTCTCACAAGGGGTCTGAGGATCTCATCTCGGTACCTAATGGCAGTCAGGCTACCTCTGGCGAGCACATGGAGGGCTGTGCGGCCCCCCAAAGAAATGCCACCCCACACCATGACTGACCCACCACCAAACCGGTCATGCTGGAGGATGTTGCAGGCAGCAGAACGTTCTCAACGGCGTCTCCAGACTCTGTCACGTCTGTCACATGTGCTCAGTGTGAACCTGCTTTCATCTGTGAAGAGCACAGGGCGCCAGTGGCGAATTTGCCAATCTTGGTGTTCTCTGGCAAATGCCTAACATCCTGCACGGTGTTGGGCTGTAAGCACAACCCCCACCTGTGGACGTCGGGCCCTCATACCACCCTCATGGAATCTGTTTCTGACCGTTTGAGCAGACACATGCACATTTGTGGCCTGCTGGAGGTCATTTTGCAGGGCTCTGACAGTGCTCCTCCTGCTCCTCCTTGCACAAAGGCGGAGGTAGCGGTCCTGCTGCTGGGTTGTTGCCCTCCTACGGCCTCCTCCACGTCTCCTGATGTACTGGCCTGTCTCCTGGTAGCGCCTCCATGCTCTGGACACTACGCTGACAGACACAGCAAACCTTCTTGCCACATCTCGCATTGATGTGCCATCCTGGATGAGCTGCACTACCTGAGCCACTTGTGTGGGTTGTAGACTCCGTCTCATGCTACCACTAGAGTGAAAGCACCGCCAGCATTCAAAAGTGACCAAAGCATCCGCCAGGAAGCATAGGAACTGAGAAGTGGTCTGTGATCCCCACCTGCAGAACCACTTCATTATTGGGGATGTCTTGCTAAATGCCTATAATTTCCACGTGTTGTCTATTCCATTTGCACAACAGCATGTGAAATGTATTGTCAATCAGTGTTGGATTTCATAGAAGTGTGATTCACTTGGAGTTACATTGTGTTGTTAAAGTGTTCCCTTAATTTTTTTGAGCAGTGTATTATGAATGACCAGCTAGATCTACTGTCTCTATTATATTAGGACAGACCAGCTATATTTACTGTCTCTATTATATTATGACAGACCAGCTAGATCTACTGTCCCAATTATATTATGACAGACCAGCTAGGTCTACCCTCTCTATTGTAATATGATAGACCAGCTAGATCTAATGGCTCTATTATATTATGAATGACCAGCTAGATCTACTGTCTCTATTATATTATGACAGACCAGCTAGGTCTACCATTTCTATTGAAATATGATATACCAGCAATATCTACTGTCTCTATTTTATTACGACAGACCAGCTAGATCTTCTGTCTCTATTATATTAGGACAGACCTGCTAGATCTTCTGTCTCTATTATATTAGGACAGACCAGCTATATTTACTGTCTCTATTATATTATGACAGACCAGCTATATCTACTGTCCCTATTATATTATGACAGACCAGCTAGGTCTACCCTCTCCATTGTAATATGACAGACCAGCTAGATCTACTGTCTCTATTATATTATGACAGACCAGCTAGATCTTCTGTCTCTATTATATTAGGACAGACCAGCTATATTTACTGTCTCTATTATATTATGACAGACCAGCTAGATCTACTGTCCCTATTATATTAGGACAGACCAGCTAGATCTACTGTCTCTATTATATTATGACAGACCAGCTAGATCTACCCCTCTATTGTAATATGATAGACCAGCTAGATCTAATGGCTCTATTATATTATGAATGACCAGCTAGATCTACTGTCTCTCTTATATTATGACAGACCAGCTAGATCTACTGTCTCTATTATATTATGACAGACCAGCTAGGTCTACCATTTCTATTGTAATATGATAGACCAGCAATATCTACTGTCTCTATTTTATTACGACAGACCAGCTAGATCTTCTGTCTCTATTATATTATGACAGACCAGCTAGATCTACTGTCTCTATTATATTAGGACAAACCAGCTAGATCTTCTGTCTCTATTATATTAGGACAGACCAGCTATATTTACTGTCTCTATTACATTATGACAGACCAGCTATATCTACTGTCCCTATTATATTATGACAGACCAGCTAGATCTACTGTCCCTATTATATTAGGACAGACCAGCTATATTTACTGTCTCTATTATATTATGACAGACCAGCTAGATCTACTGTCCCTATTATATTATGACAGACCAGCTAGGTCTACCCTCTCTATTGTAATATGATAGACCAGCTAGATCTAATGGCTCTATTATATTATGAATGACCAGCTAGATCTACTGTCTCTATTATATTATGACAGACCAGCTAGGTCTACCATTTCTATTGAAATATGATATACCAGCAATATCTACTGTCTCTATTTTATTACGACAGACCAGCTAGATCTTCTGTCTCTATTATATTAGGACAGACCAGCTAGATCTTCTGTCTCTATTATATTAGGACAGACCAGCTATATTTACTGTCTCTATTATATTATGACAGACCAGCTATATCTACTGTACCTATTATATTATGACAGACCAGCTAGGTCTACCCTCTCCATTGTAATATGACAGACCAGCTAGATCTACTGTCTCTATTATATTATGACAGACCAGCTAGATCTTCTGTCTCTATTATATTAGGACAGACCAGCTATATTTACTGTCTCTATTATATTATGACAGACCAGCTAGATCTACTGTCCGTATTATATTAGGACAGACCAGCTAGATATACTGTCTCTATTATATTATGACAGACCAGCTAGATCTACCCTCTCTATTGTAATATGATAGACCAGCTAGATCTAATGGCTCTATTATATTATGAATGACCAGCTAGATCTACTGTCTCGCTTATATTATGACAGACCAGCTAGATCTACTGTCTCTATTATATTATGACAGACCAGCTAGGTCTACTGTCTCTATTATATTAGGACAAACCAGCTAGATCTTCTGTCTCTATTATATTAGGACAGACCAGCTATATTTACTGTCTCTATTACATTATGACAGACCAGCTAGATCTTCTGTCTCTATTATATTATGACAGACCAGCTAGATCCACTGTCTCTATTATATTAGGACAAACCAGCTAGATCTTCTGTCTCTATTATATTAGGACAGACCAGCTATATTTACTGTCTCTATTACATTATGGCAGACCAGCTATATCTACTGTCTCTATTATATTATGACAGACCAGCTAGATCTACTGTCCATATTATATTATGACAGACCAGCTAGATCTACTGTCTCTATTATATTATGACAGACCAGCTAGATCTACTGTCCCTATTATATTATGACAGACCAGCTAGATCTACTGTCTCTATTGTAATATGATAGACCAGCAAGATCTACTGTCTCTATTATATTATGACAGACCAGCTAGATCTACCCTCTCTATTGTAAAATGATAGACCAGCTTGATCTACTGTCTCTATTATATTATGATAAACCAGCTAGATCTACTGTCTCTATTAAATTATGACAGACAAGCTAGATCTACTATCTCTAATATATTATGACAGACCAGCTAGATCTACCCTCTCTATTGTAATATGATAGACCAGCTTGATCTACTGTTTCTATTATATTATGACAGACCAGCTAGGTCTACCCTTTCTATTGTAATATTATAGACCAGCTAGATCTAATGTCTCTATTATATTATGACAGACCAACTAGATCTATTGTCTTTATTAAATTATGACAGACCAGCTTGATCAACTGTCTCAATTATATTACGACAGACCAGCTAGATCTCCTGTCTCTATTATATTATGACAGACCAGCTAGATATACTGTCTCTATTATATGATGACAGACCAGTTAGATCTACTGTCTCTATTAAATTTTGACAGACCAGCTAGATCTACTGTCTCTATTATATGATGACAAACCAGCTAGATCTACTGTCTCTATTGTATTATGACAGACCGGCAGATCTACTGTCTCTATTATATTATGACAGACCAGCTAGATCTACTGTCTCTATTATATTATGACAGACCAGCTAGGTCTACCCTCTCTATTGTAATATGACAGACCAGCTAGATCTACTGTCTCTATTATATTATGACAGACCAGCTAGATCAACTGTCTCTATTATATTATGACAGGCCAGCTAGATCTACTGTCTCTATTATATTATGACAGACCAGCTAGGTCAACTGTCTCTATTATATTATGACAGACCAGCTGGATCTTCTGTTTCTATTATATTATGACAGACCAGCTAGATCTTCTGTCCCTATTATATTAGGACAGACCAGCTATATTTACTGTCTCTATTATATTATGACAGACCAGCTAGTGCTACTGTCTAAAGTATATTACGACAGACCAGCTAGATCTTCTGTCTCTATTATATTATGACAGACCAGCTAGATCTTCTGTTTCTATTATATTATGACAGACCAGCTAGATCTTCTGTCCCTATTATATTAGGACAGACCAGCTATATTTACTGTCTCTATTATATTATGACAGACCAGCTAGATCTTTTGTTTTTATTATATTATGACAGACCAGCTAGATCTACTCTCTATTATATTATGACAGACCAGCTAGATCTACTGTCTCTATTATATTATGACAGACCAGCTAGATCTACTGTCTCTATTATATTATGACAGACCAGCTAGATCTACTGTCTATATTATATGATGCCATACCAGCTACATCTATTGTCTCTAATTTATTATGACTGCCCAGATAGATCTACCCTCTCAATTGTTATATGATAGACCAGCTAGATCTACTGTCTCTATTATATTATGACAAACCAGCTAGATCTACTGTCTCTATTATATTATGTCAGACCAGCTAGATCTACTGTCTCTATTATATTATGACAGACCTGCTAGATCTACCCTCTCTATTGTAATATGATAGACCAGCTTGTTCTACTGTTTCTATTATATTATGACAGACCAGCTAGATCTACTGTCTCTATTATATTATGCCAAACCATCTACAACTACTGTCTCTATTATATTATGACAGACCAGCTAGGTCTACCCTTTCTATTGTAATATTATAGACCAGCTAGATCTAATGTCTCTATTACATTATGACAGACCAGCTAGATCTATTATCTTTATTAAATTATGACAGACCAACTTGATCAACTGTCTCAATTATATTACGACAGACCAGCTGGATCTCCTGTCTCTATTATATTATGACGGACCAGCTAGATCTACTGTCACTTTTAAATTATGACAGACCAGCTAGATCTACTGTCTCTATTATATTATGACAAACCGGCTAGATCTACTGTCTCTATTATATTTTGAGAGACCAGCAGATCTACTGTCTCTATTATATTATGATAGACCAGCTAGATCTACTGTCTCTATTATATTATGATAGACCAGCTAGATCTACTGTCTCTATTATTTTATGCCATACCAGCTACATCTACTGTCTCTATTATATTATGACTGACCAGCTAGATCTACCCTCTCTATTGTAATATGATAGACCAGCTAGATCTACTGTCTCTCTTATATTATGACAGACCAGCTAGATCTATTGTCTTTCTTAAATTATTACAGACCAGCTTGATCAACTGTCTCAATTATATTACGACAGACCAGCTAGGTCTTCTGTCTCTATTATATTAGGACAGACCAGCTAGATCTACTGTCTCTATTATATTATGACAGACCAGCTGGGTCTACCATTTCTATTGCAATATGATAGACCAGCAAGATCTAATGTCTCTATTATATTATGACAGACCAGCTAGATCTTCTGTCTCTATTATATTATGACAGACCAGCTAGATCAACTGTCTCAATCATATTATGAAAGACAAGCAAGATCTACTTTCTCAATTATATTATGACAGACCAGCTAGATCTACTGTCTCTATTATGTTAGGACAGACCAGCTAGATTTCCTGTCTCTATTATATTATGACAGACCAGCTAGATCTACTGTCTCTATTATATGATGACAGACCAGTTAGAGCTACTGTCTCTATTATATGATGACAGACCAGTTAGAGCTACTGTCTCTATTAAATTATGACAGACCAGCTAGATCTACCCTCTCTATTATATGATGACAGACCAGTTAGATCCTAGCCACCGTGCTTCTACACCTGCATTGCTTGCTGTTTGGGGTTTTAGGCTGGGTTTCTGTACAGCACTTTGAGATATCAGCTGATGTACGAAGGGCTATGTAAATACATTTGATTTGATTTGATTATTATATTATGACAAACCAGCTAGATCTACTGTCTCTATTTTATTATGACAGACCAGCTAGATCTACTGTCTCTATTATATTATGACAGACCAGCTAGATCTACTGTCTCTATTATATTATGACAGACCAGCTAGATCTACTGTCTCTATTATATTATGACAGACCAGCAAGATCTAATGTCTCTATTATATTATGACAGACCAGCTAGATCTTCTGTCTCTATTATATTATGACAGACCAGCTAGATCAACTGTCTCAATTATATTACGACAGACCAGCTAGATCTTCTGTCTCTATTATATTAGGACAGACCTGTCACACCCTGGTCAAAGTATTTTGTGTTTATCTTTATTTATTTGGTCAGGCCAGGGTGTGGCATGGGTTTTTGTATGTGGTGTGTATGTGTGGGGATTGTAGCTAGTGGGGTGTTCTAGCTAAGTCTATGGCTGTCTGAAGTGGTTCTCAATCAGAGGCAGGTGTTTATCGTTGTCTCTGATTGGGAACCATATTTAGGCAGCCATATTCTTTGAGTTTGTCGTGGGTGATTGTCCTTAGTGTCCTGATGTCATTGTTCTGTGTTAGGATACACAAGTATAGGCTGTTTCGGGTTTTGTTAAGTTTATTGTTTTGGTAGTGTTTGTGTTTAGTGTGTTAATTCATTAAACATGGATTGCAATAGACACGCCGCATTTTGGTCCGACTCTCCTTCTCATAAAGAAAACCGTTACAGAATCACCCACCACAAAGGGACCAAGCAGCGTGTCAACAGGCAGGAACAGCCCAAAGTGGAGTACAGTATGGACTATACTTCTTGGGAGGAGATAGACAGGTGGGCGGTCGACCCAGGGAGAGTGCCGGAGCCCGCCTGGGAGTCGATGGAGCAGTGCGCGGAAGGATATAGGAGAATGGAGTTTGCGAAGCAAGCAAGGCGGCGCGGACGGAGGCCCCATAGTCAGCCCCAAAAATTTCTTGGGGGGGGGCTCAGGGAGAGTGTGGCAGAGTCAGGAGCCAGACCTGAGCCAACTCTCCCTGTTTATCGTGAGGAGCCAAGGAGGAGACCAGAGCCGGTGTTGGAGGTGAGCGAAACAGAGACTGTGAAGGAGTTAATGGGGAAATTGGAGGAGAGAGAAATGAGGGAGTTGCTGTGTTGGTGTTTTAAACATGGAATTCGCCCGACGGAGCGTGTCGGGGATTTGATGGCACCTGGGTCAGCGCTCCATACTCGTCCTGAGGTGCGTGTTAGTCGGCTGGTTAAGATGGTGCCAGTCTCACGTACCAGGCCTCCTGTGCACCTCCCTAGCCTTGCACGTCCTGTGCCAGCACCGCTCTCAAGATCTCCAGTACGCCTTCACGGTCTAACCCATCCTGTGCCACCTCCACACCCCAGCCCTCCGGTAGCAGCTCCCCGCACCAGGCTTCCTGTGCGTGTTCTCGGCCCAGTACCACCAGTGCCAGCACCACGCATCAGGCCTACAGTGCGCCTCGCCTGTCCAGCGCTGTCGGAGCCCTCCTCCTCTCCAGCGCTGTCGGAGTCTCCCGCCTGTTTAGCGCTGTTAGAGCCTTCCTTCTCTACAGCGCTGCCGGAGACTCCCGCCTGTTCAGAGCTGCCAGTTAGCATAGAGCTGCCAGTTAGCATAGAGCTGCCAGTTAGCATAGAGCTGCCAGTTAGCATAGAGCTGCCAGTTAGCATAGAGCTGCCAGTTAGCATAGAGCTGCCAGTCTGCAAGGAGCTGCCAGTCTGCATAGAGCTGCCAGTCTGCAAGGAGCCGCCAGAGCTGCCTGTCTGCAGGATGCCGCCAAAGCTGCCAGTCTGCAAGGAGCCGCCAGAGCTGCCAGTCTGCAAGGAGCCGCCAGAGCTGCCAGTCTGCAAGGAGCAGCCAGGGCCGCCAGTCAGCATGGAGCAGCCAGGGCCGCCAGTCAGCATGGAGCAGCCAGGGCCGCCAGTCAGCATGGAGCAGCCAGGGCCGCCAGTCAGCATGGAGCAGCCAGTCAGCATGGAGCAGCCAGTCAGCATGGAGCAGCCAGAGCAGCCAGTCAGCATGGAGCAGCCAGTCAGCATGGAGCAGCCAGAGCTGCCAGTCATCATGGAGCAGCCAGTCAGCATGGAGCAGCCAGAGCTGCCAGTCGACCAGACTCTTCCAGATCTGCCAGTCGACCAGACTCTTCCAGATCTGCCAGTCGACCAGACTCTTCCAGATCTGCCAGTCGACCAGACTCTTCCAGATCTGCCAGTCGACCAGACTCTTCCAGATCTGCCAGTCGACCAGACTCTTCCAGATCTGCCAGTCGACCAGACTCTTCCAGATCTGCCAGTCGACCAGACTCTTCCAGATCCGCCAGTCGACCAGACTCTTCCAGATCCGCCAGTCGACCAGACTCTTCCAGATCTGCCAGTCGACCAGACTCTTCCAGATCTGCCAGTCGACCAGACTCTTCCAGATCTGCCAGTCGACCAGACTCTTCCAGATCTGCCAGTCGACCAGACTCTTCCAGATCTGCCAGTCGACCAGACTCTTCAAGATCTGCCAGTCGACCAGACTCTTCAAGATCTGCCAGTCGACCAGACTCTTCCAGATCTGCCAGTCGACCAGACTCTTCCAGATCTGCCAGTCGACCAGACTCTTCCAGATCTGCCAGTCGACCAGACTCTTCCAGATCTGCCAGTCAGCCAGGATCTGCCAGTCAGCCAGGATCTGCCGAAACCACCAGCCAGCCAGGTAGATTCATCAACCTGCCTGAGCTTCCTCTCACTCCTGAGCTTCCTCTCACTCCTGAGCTTCCCCTCAGTCCCGAGCTGCCTCAGTCCCGAGCTGCCCCTCAGTCCCGATCTGCTCCTCAGTCCAGTGGGGTTCTGGGTGAGGACTACTAGGCCATGGTCGGCGGCGAGGGTGGACTATCCAGGGACGCGAGGAGAAGGGACTAAGACATTGATTGAGTGGGGTCCACGTCCCGCGCCGGAGCCGCCACCATGGACAGACGCCCACCCGGACCCTCCCTATTGTTTTGAGGTGCGTTCGGGAGTCCGCACCTTAGGGGGGGGGTTCTGTCACACCCTGGTCAAAGTATTTTGTGTTTATCTTTATTTATTTGGTCAGGCCAGGGTGTGGCATGGGTTTTTGTATGTGGTGTGTATGTGTGGGGATTGTAGCTAGTGGGGTGTTCTAGCTAAGTCTATGGCTGTCTGAAGTGGTTCTCAATCAGAGGCAGGTGTTTATCGTTGTCTCTGATTGGGAACCATATTTAGGCAGCCATATTCTTTGAGTTTGTCGTGGGTGATTGTCCTTAGTGTCCTGATGTCATTGTTCTGTGTTAGGATACACAAGTATAGGCTGTTTCGGGTTTTGTTAAGTTTATTGTTTTGGTAGTGTTTGTGTTTAGTGTGTTAATTCATTAAACATGGATTGCAATAGACACGCCGCATTTTGGTCCGACTCTCCTTCTCATAAAGAAAACCGTTACAAGACCAGCTAGATCTACTGTCTCTATTATATTATGACAGACCAGCTGGGTCTACCATTTCTATTGCAATATGATAGACCAGCAAGATCTAATGTCTCTATTATATTATGACAGACCAGTTAGAGCTACTGTCTCTATTATATTATGACAGACCAGCTAGATCTACTGTCTCTATTATATTATGACAGACCAGCTAGATCTACTGTTTCTATTATATTATGACAGACCAGCTAGATCTTTTGTTTTTATTATATTATGACAGACCAGCTAGATCTACTCTCTATTATATTATGACAGACCAGCTAGATCAACTGTCTCAATCATATTATGAAAGACAAGCAAGATCTACTTTCTCAATTATATTATGACAGACCAGCTAGATCTACGGTCTCTATTATGTTAGGACAGACCAGCTAGATCTCCTGTCTCTATTATATTATGACAGACCAGCTAGATCTACTGTCTCTATTATATGATGACAGACCAGTTAGAGCTACTGTCTCTATTAAATTATGACAGACCAGCTAGATCTACCCTCTCTATTATATGATGACAGACCAGTTAGATCCTAGCCACCGTGCTTCTACACCTGCATTGCTTGCTGTTTGGGGTTTTAGGCTGGGTTTCTGTACAGCACTTTGAGATATCAGCTGATGTACGAAGGGCTATGTAAATACATTTGATTTGATTTGATTATTATATTATGACAAACCAGCTAAATCTACTGTCTCTATTTTATTATGACAGACCAGCTAGATCTACTGTCTCTATTATATTATGACAGACCAGCTAGATCTACTGTCTCTATTATATTATGACAGACCAGCTAGATCTACTGTCTCTATTATATTATGACAGACCAGCTAGTGCTACTGTCTAAAGTATATTACGACAGACCAGCTAGATCTTCTGTCTCTATTATATTATGACAGACCAGCTAGATCAACTGTCTCAATTATATTACGACAGACCAGCTAGATCTTCTGTCTCTATTATATTAGGACAGACCAGCTAGATCTACTGTCTCTATTATATTATGACAGACCAGCTGGGTCTACCATTTCTATTGCAATATGATAGACCAGCAAGATCTAATGTCTCTATTATATTATGACAGACCAGTTAGAGCTACTGTCTCTATTATATTATGACAGACCAGCTAGATCTACTGTCTCTATTATATTATGACAGACCAGCTAGATCTACTGTTTCTATTATATTATGACAGACCAGCTAGATCTTTTGTTTTTATTATATTATGACAGACCAGCTAGATCTACTCTCTATTATATTATGACAGACCAGCTAGATCTACTGTCTCTATTATATTATGACAGACGAGCTAGATCTTCTGTCTCTATTATATTATGACAGACCAGCTAGATCAACTGTCTCAATCATATTATGAAAGACAAGCAAGATCTACTTTCTCAATTATATTATGACAGACCAGCTAGATCTACTGTCTCTATTATGTTAGGACAGACCAGCTAGATCTCCTGTCTCTATTATATTATGACAGACCAGCTAGATCTACTGTCTCTATTATATGATGACAGACCAGTTAGAGCTACTGTCTCTATTAAATTATGACAGACCAGCTAGATCTACCCTCTCTATTATATGATGACAGACCAGTTAGATCCTAGCCACCGTGCTTCTACACCTGCATTGCTTGCTGTTTGGGGTTTTAGGCTGGGTTTCTGTACAGCACTTTGAGATATCAGCTGATGTACGAAGGGCTATGTAAATACATTTGATTTGATTTGATTATTATATTATGACAAACCAGCTAAATCTACTGTCTCTATTTTATTATGACAGACCAGCTAGATCTACTGTCTCTATTATATTATGACAGACCAGCTAGATCTACTGTCTCTATTATATTATGACAGACCAGCTAGATCTACTGTCTCTATTATATTATGACAGACCAGCTAGATCTACTGTCTATATTATATGATGCCATACCAGCTACATCTATTGTCTCTAATTTATTATGACTGCCCAGATAGATCTACCCTCTCAATTGTTATATGATAGACCAGCTAGATCTACTGTCTCTATTATATTATGATAGACCAGCTAGATCTACTGTCTCTATTATTTTATGCCATACCAGCTACATCTACTGTCTCTATTATATTATGACTGACCAGCTAGATCTACCCTCTCTATTGTAATATGATAGACCAGCTTGTTCTACTGTTTCTATTATATTATGACAGACCAGCTAGATCTACTGTCTCTATTATATTATGCCAAACCATCTACATCTACTGTCTCTATTATATTATGACAGACCAGCTAGGTCTACCCTTTCTATTGTAATATTATAGACCAGCTAGATATAATGTCTCTATTACATTATGACAGACCAGCTAGATCTATTGTCTTTATTAAATTATGACAGACCAACTTGATCAACTGTCTCAATTATATTACGACAGACCAGCTGGATCTCCTGTCTCTATTATATTATGACAGACCAGCTAGATCTACTGTCACTTTTAAATTATGACAGACCAGCTAGATCTACTGTCTCTATTATATTATGACAAACCGGCTAGATCTACTGTCTCTATTATATTTTGAGAGACCAGCAGATCTACTGTCTCTATTATATTATGACAGACCAGCTAGATCTACTGTCTCTATTATATTATGATAGACCAGCTAGATCTACTGTCTCTATTATTTTATGCCATACCAGCTACATCTACTGTCTCTATTATATTATGACTGACCAGCTAGATCTACCCTCTCTATTGTAATATGATAGACCAGCTAGATCTACTGTCTCTCTTATATTATGACAGACCAGCTAGATCTATTGTCTTTCTTAAATTATTACAGACCAGCTTGATCAACTGTCTCAATTATATTACGACAGACCAGCTAGATCTTCTGTCTCTATTATATTAGGACAGACCAGCTAGATCTACTGTCTCTATTATATTATGACAGACCAGCTGGGTCTACCATTTCTATTGCAATATGATAGACCAGCAAGATCTAATGTCTCTATTATATTATGACAGACCAGCTAGATCTTCTGTCTCTATTATATTATGACAGACCAGCTAGATCAACTGTCTCAATCATATTATGAAATACAAGCAAGATCTACTTTCTCAATTATATTATGACAGACCAGCTAGATCTACTGTCTCTATTATGTTAGGACAGACCAGCTAGATCTCCTGTCTCTATTATATTATGACAGACCAGCTAGATCTACTGTCTCTATTATATTATGACAGACCAGCTGGGTCTACCATTTCTATTGCAATATGATAGACCAGCAAGATCTAATGTCTCTATTATATTATGACAGACCAGCTAGATCTTCTGTCTCTATTATATTATGACAGACCAGCTAGATCAACTGTCTCAATCATATTATGAAAGACAAGCAAGATCTACTTTCTCAATTATATTATGACAGACCAGCTAGATCTACTGTCTCTATTATGTTAGGACAGACCAGCTAGATCTCCTGTCTCTATTATATTATGCCATACCAGCTACATCTACTGTCTCTATTATATTATGACTGACCAACTAGGTCTACCCGTTCTATTGTAATATTAAAGACTAGCTAGATCTACTGTCTCTATTATATTATGACAGACCAGCTAGATCTACTGTCTCTATTATATTATGCCATACCAGCTACATCTACTGTCTCTATTATATTATGACTGACCAGCTAGATCTATCCTCCCTATTGTAATATGATAGACCAGCTAGATCTACTGTCTCTCTTATATTATGACAGACCAGCTAGATCTTTTGTCTCTATTATATTAGGACAGACCAGCTAGATCTTCTGTCTCTATTATATTATGACAGACCAACTAGGTCTACCCTTTCTATTGTAACATTAAAGACTAGCTAGATCTAATGTCTCTATTACATTATGACAGACCAGCTAGATCTATTGTCTTTATTAAATTATGACAGACCAGCTAGATCTACTGTCTTTATTATATTATGACAGACCAGCTAGATCTATTTTCTTTATTATATTATGACAGACCAGCTAGATCTACTGTCTCTATTATATTATGACAGACCAGCTAGATCTTCTGTCTCTATTATATTAGGACAGACCAGCTAGATCTACTGTTTCTATTATATTATGACAGACCAGCTAGTGCTACTGTCTAAAGTATATTATGACAGACCAGCTAGATCTACTGTCTCTATTATATTATGACAGACCAGCTAGATCTACTGTCTCTATTACATTATGACAGACCAGCTAGATCTATTGTCTTTATTATAGTTTGACAGACCAGCTTGATCTACTATCTCTACTATATTACAATATACCAGCTAGATCTACTGTTTCTATTATATTATGACAGACCAGCTAGTGGTACTGTCTAAAGTATATTATGACAGACCAGCTAGATCTACCCTCTCTATTGTAATATGATAGACCAGCTAGATCTACTGTCTATTATATTATGACAGACCAGCTAGTGCTACTGTCTAAAGTATATTATGACAGACCAGCTAGATCTACTGTCTCTATTATATTATGACAGACCAGCTAGATCTACTGTCTCTATTATATTATGACAGACCAGCTAGATCTATTGTCTTTATTATATTATGACAGACCAGCTAGATCTATTGTCTTTATTATAGTTTGACAGACCAGCTTGATCTACTATCTCTACTATATTACAATATACCAGCTAGATCTACTGTTTCTATTATATTATGACAGACCAGCTAGTGCTACTGTCTAAAGTATATTATGACAGACCAGCTAGATCTACCCTCTCTATTGTAATATGATAGACCAGCTAGATCTACTGTCTATTATATTAGGACAGACCAGCTAGATCTACTGTTTCTATTATATTATGACAGACCAGCTAGTGCTACTGTCTAAAGTATATTAGGACAGACCAGCTAGATCTACTGTTTCTATTATATTATGACAGACCAGCTAGTGCTACTGTCTAAAGTATATTATGAAATACCATCTAGATCTGCTGTCTCTATTATATTATGACAGACCAGCTAGATCTTCTGTCTCTATTATATTAGGACAGACCAGCTAGATCTTCTGTCTCTATTATATTAGGACAGACCAGCTAGATCTTCTGTCTCTATTATATTATGAGAGACCAACTAGGTCTACCCTTTCTATTGTAATATTAAAGACTAGCTAGATCTAATGTCTCTATTACATTATGACAGACCAGCTAGATCTATTGTCTTTATTATATTATGACAGACCAGCTAGATCTACTGTCTCTATTATATTATGACAGACCAGCTAGGTCTACCCTTTCTATTGTAATATGATCGACCAGCAAGATCTACTGTCTCTATTATATTATGACAGACCAGCTAGATCTACTGTTTATATTATATTATGACAGACCAGCTAGTGCTACTGTCTAAAGTATATTATGACAGACCAGCTAGATCTACTGTCTAAAGTATATTATGACAGACCAGCTAGATCTACTGTCTCTATTATATTATGACAGACCAGCTAGATCTACTGTCTCTATTACATTATGACAGACCAGCTAGATCTATTGTCTTTATTATAGTTTGACAGACCAGCTTGATCTACTATCTCTACTATTTTACAATATACCAGCTAGATCTACTGTTTCTATTATATTATGACAGACCAGCTAGTGCTACTGTCTAAAGTATATTATGACAGACCAGCTAGATCTACCCTCTCTATTGTAATATGATAGACCAGCTAGATCTACTGTCTATTATATTATGACAGACCAGCTAGATCTACTGTTTCTATTATATTATGACAGACCAGCTAGATCTACCCTCTCTATTGTAATATGATAGACCAGCTATATCTACTGTCTCTATTATATTATGAATGACTAGCTAGATCTACTGTCTCTTTTTCTCATGACAGACCAGCTAGATCTACTGTATCTATTATTATATGACAGACCAGCTAGATTTGTCTCTATTATATTATGACAGACCAGCTAGATCTACTGTCTCTATTATCATCCTTGATGGCGTAGCAGTGAAGACGTGTTTGTTTTGTCCTCTCATGTACTTTTTTTTTTTTTTTTAACCTTTTTGTTTATATAGTTGTAATTATTTTATTCGATTATACCTTCCGGTAACCTGCCTCACCCAATGTGATATGGAAACACTATTATTTTCAATTTTAGAACACATTCAAGAATCTCCAGAAGTTACCCATCTAATTAGCTACAAGCTATTTAGTCATTGTTAACCACTGCTAGCGGCTTTTACCTTCTGCACAGATAGCAGTCCTGTTTTTAGCCTTGAGAATTCTCACCTGTCTACCAATATCTCTTGTCTACCAGTATCGGACTGTCTCTCCACAACAACGCGGGATTCCTGCCGTAATCCCTGGACCACTACTTCTAATCTTCACAGCTAGCTTGCAGCTAACTAGCTCACAGCTAGCTTTCACTCACAGTGGCACCCAGTACTGAAGCTATTCCCTGAGGCCCACCTCCCGGCCTACTCAGCTGTTCACCCGAACCCCACTCATACACGGCTAGAGCCCAAAACTCCACCTGATCCTTGCTGTAAACTCTGGACCTTGGCACCGGATCACCGTTGCTACCGATTGGATTTAGTGGCTAACGCCACTGCCACGAAGCTAGCACCAGTTAGCCGTGAGACAGGCACATCTCCCGGCTAGCAAACTAAATTCCACAATACCTCTTTCGCCATCTGGCTTGGATTCTCTGTCGACACGGCGCCCCGTCGCACCACAACGATTGGTCTGCCGACGAATGCTCCATCCGCTGTGCCTTCATCCGGCCTCCGTCGGAGCAGACGCTCCTACTAGCCCAGGGCTACTAACTTTTAACTCCGTTTCGCTAGCGTAGTGGGGCTCCCCTGTTCCATCTACTGCTGCCCCCTGGACACTATGATCACATGGCTACATAGCTGATGCCTACTGGACTGTCCATTAATCACGGTACTCCATTCTGTTTATTTATTTTTTATCTGTCGGCCCCAGCCGCAATCTCAGGCTCTGTGTGTAGTTAATCCGACCCTCTCTGCATAGTCATCGTCATTTTACCTGCTGTTGTTGTGTTAGCTGATTAGCTGTTGTTGTCTCACCTGTTGTTTTAGCTTGCTCTCCCAATCAACATCTGTAATTACTTTATGCCTCGCTGTATGCCTCTCTCAAATGTCAATATGCCTTGTATACTGTTGTTCAGGTTAGTTATCATTGTTTTAGTTTACAATGGAGCACCTAGTTCCACTTGTCATACCTCTGATACCTCCTTTGTCCCACCTCCCACACATGTGGTGACCTCACCCGTTACAAACAGCATGTCCAGAGATACAACCTCTCTTATCATCACCCAGTGCCTGGGCTTACCTCCGCTGTACCCGCACCCCACCATACCCCTGTCTGCGCATTATGCCCTGAATATATTCTACCACGCCCAGAAATCTGCTCCTTTTATTCTTTGTCCGCAATGCTCTAGGCGACCAGTTTTGTTAACCTTTAGCCGCACCCTCATTCTACTCCTCCTCTGTTCCGCGGGTGGTGTGGAGGTAAACCCAGACACCCTCATTTGTTGACTGTGATCAAAAGCCTTGGTTTCATGCATGTCAACATCAGAAGCCTCCTCCCTAAGTTTGTTTTACTCACTGCTTTAGCACATTCTGCCAACCCTGATGTCCTTGCTGTGTCTGAATTCTGGCGTAGGAAGGCCACCAAAAATTCTGAGATTTCCTTGCCCAACTATAACATTTTCTGTCAAGATAGAACTGCCAAAAGGGGAGGAGTTGCAGTCTACTGCAGAGATAGCCTGCAAAGTACTGTCATACTTTCCAGGTCCATACCCAAACAGTTTGAACTTCTAATTTTAAAAAATGAATCTCTCCAGAAATAAGTCTCTCACTGTTGCCGCCTGCTACCGACCCCCCTCAGCTCCCAGCTGTGCCCTGGACACCATTTGTGAATTGATCGCCCCCCATCTAGCTTCAGAGTTTGTTCTGTTAGGTGACCTAAACTGGGATATGCTTAACACCCCGGCAGTCCACAATCTAAGCTAGATGCCCTCAATCTCACACAAATTATCAAGGAACCCACCAGGTACAACCCTAAATCTGTAAACAAGGGCACCCTCATAGACGTTATCCGGACCAACTGGCCCTCCGAATACACCACAGCTGTCTTCAATCAGGATCTCAGCGATCATTGCCTGTATCCGATATGGGTCTGCAGTCAAACAACCACCCCTAATCACTGTCAAACGCTCCCTAAAACACTTCTGTGAGCAGGCCTTTCTAATCGACCTGGCCCGGGTATCCTGGAAGGATATTGACCTCATCCCATCAGTTGAGGATGCCTGGTCATTCTTTAAAAGTAACTTCCTCTCCATCTTAGATAAGCATGAGAACATAAGAACAGATATAGCCCCTGGTTCACTCCAGACCTGACTGCCCTCAACCAGCACAAAAACATTCTGTGGCGGACTGCAATAGCATCGAATAGTCCACGCGATATGCAACTGTTCAGGGAAGTCAGGAACCAATACACGCAGTCAGTCAGGAAAGCAAAGGCCAGCTTTTTCAAGTAGAAATTTGCATACTGTAACCCTAACTCCAAAACGTTCTGGGACACTGTAAAGTCCATGGAGAACAAGAGCACCTCCTCCCAGCTGCCCACTGCACTGAGACTAGGTAACACGGTCACCACCGATAAATCCATGATAATCAAAAACTTCAACAAGCATTTCTCAACGGCTGGCCATGCCTTCCTCCTGGCAACTCCAACCTCGGCCAACAGCTCCACCCCCCCCCCCCCCCCTCCCCCCGCAGCTACTCTCCCAAGCCTCCCCAGCTTCTCCTTTACCCAAATCCAGATAGCAGATGTTCTGAAAGAGCTGCTAAACCTGGACCCGTACAAATCAGCTGGACTTGACAATCTGGACCCTCTATTTCTGAAACTATCCGCCGCCATTGTCGCAACCCCTATTACCAGCCTGTTCAACCTCTCTTTCATATCGTCTGAGATCCCCAAGGACTGGAAAGCTGACGCGGTAATCCCCCTCTTCAAAGGGGAAGACACCCTGGACCCAAACTGTTACAGACCTATATCCATCCTGCCCTGCCTATCTAAGGTCTTTGAAAGCCAAATCAACAAACAGATCACTGACCATCTCGAATCCCACCGTACCTTCTCCGCTGTGCAATCTGGTTTCCGAGCCGGTCACGGGTGCACCTCAGCCACGCTAAAGGTACTAAACGATATCATAACCGCCATCGATAAAAGACAGCACTGTGCAGCCGTCTTCATCGACCTGGCCAAGGCTTTCGACTCTGTCAATCACCATATTCTTATCTGCAGACTAGCCTCGGTTTTTCTAATGACTGCCTTGCCTGGTTCTCCAACTACTTTGCAGACAGAGTTCAGTGTGTCAAATCGGAGGGCATGTTGTCCGGTCCTCTGGCAGTCTCCATGGGGGTGCCACAGGGTTAAATTCTCGGACCGACTCTTTTCTCTGTATATATCAATGATGTTGCTCTTGCTGCGGGCGATTCCCTGATCCACCTCTACGCAGATGACACCATTCTGTATACTTCTGGCCCTTCCTTGGATTCTGTGCTATCTAACCTCCAAACGAGCCATACAACACTCCCTCCGTGGCCTCCAACTGCTCTTAAACGCTAGTAAAACCAAATGCATGCTTTTCAACCGTTCGCTCCCTGCACCCGCACGCCCGACTAGCATCACCACCCTGGATGGTTCCCGACCTAGAATATGTGGACATCGAAAGCACCTAGGTGTCTGGCTATACTGTAAACTCTCCTTCCAGACTCATATCAAACATCTCCAATCCAAAATCAAATCTAGAATCGGCTTTCTATTTTGCAACAAAGCCTCCTTCACTCACGCCGCCAAACCTAGTAAAACTGACTATCCTACCGATCCTCGACTTCGACGATGTCATCTACAAAATGGCTTCCAATACTCTACTCAGCAAACAGAATGTAGTTTATCACAGTGCCATCCGCTTTGTTACTGAAGCACCTTATACCACCCACCACTGCGACCTGTATGCTCTAGTCGGCTGGTCCTCGCTACATATTCGTCGCCAGACCCACTGGCTCCAGGTCATCTACAAGTCCATGCTAGGTAAAGCTCCGCCTTATCTCAGTTCACTGGTCACGATGGCAACACCCACCCGTAGCACACGCTCCAGCAGGTGTATCTCACTGATCATCCCTAAAGCCAACACCTCATTTGGCCGCCTTTCCTTCCAGTTCTCTGCTGCCTATGACTGGAACGAATTGCAAAAATCATTGAAGTTGGAGACTTTTATCTCCATCACCAACTTGAAACCTGCTATCTGAGCAGCTAACCGATTGCTGCAGCTGTACATAGTCCATCGGTAAATAGCCCACCCAATTTACCTACCTCATCCCCATACTGTTTTTAAATGTTCTGCTGTTTTGCACACCAGTATCTCTACCTGCACATGACCATCTGATCATTTATCACTCCAGTGTTAAGCACCAGCTGTCAGAGCAGCTCACAGATCACTGCACCTGTACATAGCTCATCTGTAAATTGCCCAACCAATCTACCTTATCCCCCATCCCAGTATCTCTACTTGCACATTCATCTTCTGCACATTCTACCATTCCAGTGTTTAATTGCTATATTGTATTTATTTCGCCACCACGGCCTATTCATTGCCTTACCTCCCTTAACATACCTCATTTGCACATGCTGTATATAGATTTTTCTACTGTATTATTGATTGTATGTTTATTTATTCCACGTGTAACTCTGTTGTTGTATGTGTCGAACTGCTTTGCTTTATCTTGGCCAGATCGCTGTTGCAAATGAGAACTTGTTCTCAACTAGTCTACCAGGTTAAATAAAGGTGAAATAAAATGTAAAAAATAATAATTGAGAACATGTGTTTCCATTGTTAGAGCGGTCACTTGGCTATCTTGTTAATATGATAGATCATCTTTGGTTTCTTTCTTCTTCTTCTTCTTCTTCTTCTTTGAGGGTTTTTGACAAACTACAACCCCATAAAAAGGGGGGATGAACCGACTACCACCACTGACTATGTGGGATGAAAACAATAAGATCTCTAAAACATGGGGGAACTCCTACGGCTTGGAGTTCCACCATGTTGTGGAGTTGGAGCCGAAAAGCGTCCGCATTCTTCCCAACCAAAACAGTTCGGTAGAGTTCGTGCATATATAAAAAAAAAATCATTTTGTGACGTATTTGTTTTGAACTTCAGTGAGGTTTTTTTTCGGAGCCAATGTCTACACCCCTTCGTCAATGATTGGTCAATGGTGGGGATTCTTCTATAAAGTCTTTGCTGTCATTCAATGAGAGATGACTTGTTTTCATGCACATTTTTTCATTGAGAACTACTGCACCAAACATTTTAGTTAGATGCAAAATTTCGCAACTGGCGTGGGTTACGGGACGATGCCCTGTTGGAGCTCAGTGGGATCCCCAAATATATCTTTGCCAATGCCGGAGGCTTCTTCGGGGAAACATGACCAAGGAGGGAGGGAGCACTGGGGATGGCCAGGAGGAGCCTGCAGGCTGTACAAACTCTGAAGATAAATGGGGGGCAATCACTTCACATATGGTGTCCAGGTCACAGCTGGGGGCTGAGGGGGGTCTATAACAAGCGACAACAGTAAAATACTTCTGGAAAGGTGGATTTTTAAAGGTAGAAGCTCTGAAGCAAACTGTTTGGGTACAGACCTGGATAGCATGACAGAACTAAAGCAGACTATCTCTGCAGTAGATTGCAACTCCTCCCCATTTGCCAGTTCTATCTTTGTGGAAAATGTTGTAGTTGGGGATGGAAATTTCAGAACTTTTGTGGCCTTCCTAAGCCAGGATTCAGACACGGCTAGGACATCAGGGTTGGCGGACTGTGCTAAAACAGTGAATAAAACGAACTAAGGGATTAGACTTCTGATGTTAACATGCATGAAACCAATGCTTTTACGGTTACGGAAGTCAACAAATGATAGCGTCTGGGGAATAGCAGTGGAACTGAGGGCTACAGGGCCTGGGTTAACCTCTACATCACCAGAGGAACACAGAGGAGGAATAGGATAAGGGTACGGCTAAAGGCTATAGCAACTGGTCCTCTAGTGCGTTGGGAACAGAGAATAAAAGGAGCAGATTTCTGGGCGTGGTAGAATAGATTCAGGGCATAATGTACAGACAAGGGTATGGTAGGATGTGTGCACAATGGAGGTAAACCTAGGCGTTGAGTGATAATGAGAGAGGTTTAGTCTCTAGAGGCACCAGTTAAGCCAGGTGAAGTCTGCATGTGTGTGAGGTGGGACAAAAGAGCTATCTAAGGCATGTTGAGCGGGACTGAGGGCTCTACAGTGAAATAAAACAATAAGAACTAGCCGAGACAGCAGTAGACAAGGCATATTGACTTTAGAGAGAGGCATAAAGCAATCCCAGGTGTTGATTGGGAGAGCTAAGACAACAACAGGTAAATGGCAATGAATGGGCAGAGCGAGTCAGTTAGGTACATACAGAGTTCAATAGGTGAGTCAGGGGTCCATTCGGTAGTCACTACTAGGCTAGGCAAGCGGGGGACACGGCGTTCAGAGAGCTAGTGAGCCGGGGCTAGCAGATGGTTCTTCAGCAACATCGTAATAGACCAAATGGCAAAATAGGTATTGTAGCCCTAGAATTAGCTGGTATATGGGCCTAGCTTGAGGCTAGCTCAAGGCTAACTGGTGCTTGCTTCGGGACAGAGGCGTTAACTAACAGTAGCCACTCGTTTGCAGCTAGCTAGCTGCAATGATCCAGTGTAATGATCCAGAGGGGCAGGAATCTGGTGATGTGGTAGAGAGAAGCAGTCCGATATGCTCTGGGTTGGTATCGCGCTGTGCTGACTGGCAGGTATTTTCCGAGCTAAAGGTGAAGACCGCTGCCATGGCTCACAAAGACTAGTAGCTAGTTAGCTGGCTAGCTCCTGATGGAGGTTCCAGTTATAAGGAATAAAAATAGCAGATCCGTACCACATTGGGTGATGCGGGTTGCAGGAAAGTATATTTAGTTCGTAGATAGAAAGTGAGATAAAAAAAACAGCTAATTACACGGGATAAGACACGACATAAGACAAAGACAAACACACGTCCGACTGCTACACCGTCTTGGAAGTAATTAGTGAGATACGGTGTTCCAAACTGCCAATAAAACAATGTCCTTTTCTGGAGAGATGTCATCATGACACGAGGGAAGTCTATTGATCCCGTCGTTTCACCCTCCCTCCTCTCTGCTGACAATAACACTGGGACCATACAGCCCCTCTCCCTCCTTACTGCTGACATTAACACTGGGACCATACAGTCACTCTCCCTCCTTACTGCTGACATTAACACTGGGACCATACAGTCACCCTCCCTCCTTACTGCTGGCATTAACACTGGGACCATACAGTCACCCTCCCTCCTTACTGCTGGCATTAACACTGGGACCATACAGTCACTCTCCCTCCTCACTGCTGGCATTAACACTGGGACCATACAGTCACTCTCCCTCCTTACTGCTGACATTAACACTGGGACCATACAGTCACCCTCCCTCCTTACTGCTGGCATTAACACTGGGACCATACAGTCACCCTCCCTCCTTACTGCTGGCATTAACACTGGGACCATACAGTCACTCTCCCTCCTTACTGCTGACATTAACACTGGGACCATACAGCCACTCTCCCTCCTTACTGCTGACATTAACACTGGGACCATTCAGTCACTCTCCCTCCTTACTACTGGCAATAACACTGGGACCATACAGTCACTCTCCCTCCTTACTGCTGACATTAACACTGGGACCATACAGTCACCCTCCCTCCTTACTGCTGGCATTAACACTGGGACCATACAGTCACTCTCCCTCCTTACTGCTGGCATTAACACTGTATGGTGTTAATTAACATCCTAATTGTCCCTAGAATTTTTAAGCAAACAGCTGGAGGCAGGGCTTTCTCCTATAGAGCTCCATTTTTATGGAACGGTCTGCCTACCCATGTCAGAGACGCAAACTCGGTCTCAACCTTTAAGTCTCTACTGAAGACTCATCTCTTCAGTGGGTCATATGATTGAGTGTAGTCTGGCCCAGGAGTGGGAGGGTGAACGGAAAGGCTCTGGAGCAACGAACCGCCCTTGCTGTCTCTGCCTGGCCGGTTCCCCTCTTTCCACTGGGATTCTCTGCCTCTAACCCTATTCAGGGGCTGAGTCACTGGCTTTACTGGGGCTCTCTCATGCCGTCCCTGTAGGTGGTGCGTCACCTGAGTGGGCTGAGTCACTGATGTGGTCATCCTGTCTGGGTTGGCGCCCCCCCCCCCCCCCTTGGGTTGTGCCGTGGCGGAGGTCTTTGTGGGCTATACTCAGCCTTGTCTCAGGATGGTAAGTTGGTGGTTGAAGATATCCCTCTAGTGTTGTGGGGGCTGTGCTTTGGCAAAGTGGGTGGGGTTATATCCTTCCTGTTTGGCCCTGTCCGGGGGTGTCCTCGGATGGGGCCACAGTGTCTCCTGACCCCTCCTGTCTCAGCCTCCAGTATTTATGCTGCAGTAGTTTATGTGTCGGGGGGCTAGGGTCAGTTTGTTATATCTGGAGTACTTCTCCTGTCCTATTCGGTGTCCTGTGTGAATCTAAGTGTGCGTTCTCTAATTCTCTCCTTCTCTCTTTCTCTCTCTCGGAGGACCTGAGCCCTAGGACCATGCCCCAGGACTACCTGACATGATGACTCCTTGCTGTCCCCAGTCCACCTGGCTGTGCTGCTGCTCCAGTTTCAACTGTTCTGCCTTATTATTATTCGACCATGCTGGTCATTTATGAACATTTGAACATCTTGGCCATGTTCTGTTATAATCTCCACCCGGCACAGCCAGAAGAGGACTGGCCACCCCACATAGCCTGGTTCCTCTCTAGGTTTCTTCCTAGGTTTTGGCCTTTCTAGGGAGTTTTTCCTAGCCACCGTGCTTCTACACCTGCATTGCTTGCTGTTTGGGGTTTTAGGCTGGGTTTATGTACAGCACTTTGAGATATCAGCTGATGTACGAAGGGCTATATAAATAAATTTGATTAACACTGGGACCATACAGTCACTCTCCCTCCTTACTGCTGGCAATAACACTGGGACCATACAGTCACCCTCCCTCCTTACTGCTGGCATTAACACTGGGACCATACAGTCACTCTCCCTCCTTACTGCTGGCATTAACACTGGGACCATACAGTCACTCTCCCTCCTTACTGCTGGCAATAACACTGGGACCATACAGTCACCCTCCCTCCTTACTGCTGGCATCAACACTGGGACCAGAGAGAGTCACTCTCCCTCCTTACTGCTGGCATTAACACTGGGACCATACAGTCACTCTCCCTCCTTACTGCTGGCAATAACACTGGGACCATACAGCCACCCTCCCTCCTTACTGCTGGCATTAACACTGGGACCATACAGTCACTCTCCCTCCTTACTGCTGACATTAACACTGGGACCACACAGTCACCCCCCCTCCTTACTGCTGACATCAACACTGGGACCAGAGAGAGTCACTCTCCCTCCTTACTGCTGGCATTAACACTGGGACCATACAGTCACTCTCCCTCCTCACTGCTGGCATTAACACTGGGACCATACAGTCACTCTCCCTCCTTACTGCTGACATTAACACTGGGACCATACAGTCACCCTCCCTCCTTACTGCTGGCATTAACACTGGGACCATACAGTCACCCTCCCTCCTTACTGCTGGCATTAACACTGGGACCATACAGTCACTCTCCCTCCTTACTGCTGACATTAACACTGGGACCATACAGCCACTCTCCCTCCTTACTGCTGACATTAACACTGGGACCATTCAGTCACTCTCCCTCCTTACTACTGGCAATAACACTGGGACCATACAGTCACTCTCCCTCCTTACTGCTGACATTAACACTGGGACCATACAGTCACCCTCCCTCCTTACTGCTGGCATTAACACTGGGACCATACAGTCACTCTCCCTCCTTACTGCTGGCATTAACACTGTATGGTGTTAATTAACATCCTAATTGTCCCTAGAATTTTTAAGCAAACAGCTGGAGGCAGGGCTTTCTCCTATAGAGCTCCATTTTTATGGAACGGTCTGCCTACCCATGTCAGAGACGCAAACTCGGTCTCAACCTTTAAGTCTCTACTGAAGACTCATCTCTTCAGTGGGTCATATGATTGAGTGTAGTCTGGCCCAGGAGTGGGAGGGTGAACGGAAAGGCTCTGGAGCAACGAACCGCCCTTGCTGTCTCTGCCTGGCCGGTTCCCCTCTTTCCACTGGGATTCTCTGCCTCTAACCCTATTCAGGGGCTGAGTCACTGGCTTTACTGGGGCTCTCTCATGCCGTCCCTGGAGGTGGTGCGTCACCTGAGTGGGCTGAGTCACTGATGTGGTCATCCTGTCTGGGTTGGCGCCCCCCCCCCCCCCCCCTTGGGTTGTGCCGTGGCGGAGGTCTTTGTGGGCTATACTCAGCCTTGTCTCAGGATGGTAAGTTGGTGGTTGAAGATATCCCTCTAGTGTTGTGGGGGCTGTGCTTTGGCAAAGTGGGTGGGGTTATATCCTTCCTGTTTGGCCCTGTCCGGGGGTGTCCTCGGATGGGGCCACAGTGTCTCCTGACCCCTCCTGTCTCAGCCTCCAGTATTTATGCTGCAGTAGTTTATGTGTCGGGGGGCTAGGGTCAGTTTGTTATATCTGGAGTACTTCTCCTGTCCTATTCGGTGTCCTGTGTGAATCTAAGTGTGCGTTCTCTAATTCTCTCCTTCTCTCTTTCTCTCTCTCGGAGGACCTGAGCCCTAGGACCATGCCCCAGGACTACCTGACATGATGACTCCTTGCTGTCCCCAGTCCACCTGGCTGTGCTGCTGCTCCAGTTTCAACTGTTCTGCCTTATTATTATTCGACCATGCTGGTCATTTATGAACATTTGAACATCTTGGCCATGTTCTGTTATAATCTCCACCCGGCACAGCCAGAAGAGGACTGGCCACCCCACATAGCCTGGTTCCTCTCTAGGTTTCTTCCTAGGTTTTGGCCTTTCTAGGGAGTTTTTCCTAGCCACCGTGCTTCTACACCTGCATTGCTTGCTGTTTGGGGTTTTAGGCTGGGTTTATGTACAGCACTTTGAGATATCAGCTGATGTACGAAGGGCTATATAAATAAATTTGATTAACACTGGGACCATACAGTCACTCTCCCTCCTTACTGCTGGCAATAACACTGGGACCATACAGTCACCCTCCCTCCTTACTGCTGGCATTAACACTGGGACCATACAGTCACTCTCCCTCCTTACTGCTGGCATTAACACTGGGACCATACAGTCACTCTCCCTCCTTACTGCTGGCAATAACACTGGGACCATACAGTCACCCTCCCTCCTTACTGCTGGCATCAACACTGGGACCAGAGAGAGTCACTCTCCCTCCTTACTGCTGGCATTAACACTGGGACCATACAGTCACTCTCCCTCCTTACTGCTGGCAATAACACTGGGACCATACAGTCACCCTCCCTCCTTACTGCTGGCATTAACACTGGGACCATACAGTCACTCTCCCTCCTTACTGCTGACATTAACACTGGGACCACACAGTCACCCCCCCTCCTTACTGCTGACATCAACACTGGGACCAGAGAGAGTCACTCTCCCTCCTTACTGCTGGCATTAACACTGGGACCATACAGTCACTCTCCCTCCTTACTGCTGACATTAACACTGGAACCATACAGTCACCCTCCCTCCTTACTGCTGGCAATAACACTGGGACCATACAGTCACTCTCCCTCCTTACTGCTGACATTAACACTGGGACCATACAGTCACTCTCCCTCCTTACTGCTGACATTAACACTGGGACCAGAGAGAGTCACTCTCCCTCCTTACTGCTGACATTAACCCTGGGACCATAGAGAGTACAGACAAAAATATTATTGGTAGCCCAGAATCAAGTCTCACGTGGGATCAGCCAGCTACTCAAGGTTTCGTCATCACAAGAGACTAATACAGACCATACAGGCCGATGCCAGACCCTCTCTCCTCTTCTCAAGCCTCGTCTCTCAGACCAAACAGGCCGATGCCAGACCCTCTCTCCTCTTCTCAAGCCTCGTCTCTCAGACCAAACAGGCCGAGGCCAGACCATTCTCTCCTCTTCTCAAGCCTCGTCTCTCAGACCAAACAGGCCGAGGCCAGACCATTCTCTCCTCTTCTCAAGCCTCGACCATCTCTGACATCGAAGCATCTATAATCAGTCATGATAATTCATTCTCAGAAATTAATGTCCCAATGACACGAGCGATTCTCGTCATGACATAGTGCCATGACAAGTAGAGCAGCCGTACGAATGATTTCTGCAGTCAATTTTCTACTAATTAAGTAGGGGAGGATATGTCATGGATCTCCTGTTAATATAAGGGTGTGTCTCTCTCTCTCTCTCTCTCGCTCTCTCTCTCCCCTGCCAATCCTCTGCTGTTTTATTCTCCTCCATTCACTGCGGTAACAAATTATCTAATTTATTTTTAATTATGTCTGTCAGTGTTCCTCAGTGTGATGTAGTTAGTTAATTTAATTGTCCTTCAAATTGTTCATACATTCATTCATGTACGTGAGTCGATGCTTAGTTTCTCATTCTGTCCTGAGCCATTGTTTTGCTCTCTCTCTCTCTCCCCACCACTAGCCCACTCATCTCTTTCTCTACAACTAGCCCACTCATCTCTCTCTCTCCACCACTAGCCCACTCATCTCTCTCTCTCCACCACTAGCCCACTCATCTCTCTCTCTCCACCACTGGCCCACTCATCTCTCTCTCTCCACCACTAGCCCACTCATCTCTCTCTCTCCACCACTAGCCCACTCAGCTCTCTCTCTGCCACTTGCCTACTCATCTCTCTCTCTCTACCACTGGCCCACTCATCTCTCTCTCCCCACCACTAGCCCACTAATCTCTCTCTCTCCACCACTAGCACACTCATCTCTCTCTCCCCACCACTAGCCCACTCAACTCTCTATCCACCACTAGCCCACTCATCTCTCTCTCTCCACCACTAGCCCACTCATCTCTCTCTCCACCACTAGCCGACTCATCTCTCTCTCCACCACTAGCCCACTCATGTCTCTCTCTCCACCACTGGCCCACTCATCTCTCTCTCTCTACCACTAGCCGACTCATCTCTCTCCACCACTAGTCCACTCAGCTCTCTCTCTACCACTGGCCCACTCATCTCTCTCTCTCTACCACTGGCCCACTCATCTCTCTCTCCCCACCACTAGCCCACTCATCTATCTCTCTCCACCACTAGCCCACTCATCTTTCTCCACCACTAGCCCACTCATCTCTCTCTCCACCACTAGCCCACTCATCTCTCTCTCTCCAACACTGGCCCACTCATCTCTCTCTCCACCACTAGCCCACTCATCTCTCTCTCTCCACCACTAGCCCACTCATATTTCTCTCCCCACCACTAGCCCACTCATCTCTCTCTCTCCACCACTAGCCCTCTCATCTCTCTCTCTCTCCACCACTAGTCCACTCATCTCTCTCTCCACCACTAGCCCACTCATCTCTCTCTCCACCACTAGCCGACTCATCTCTCTCTCTCCACCACTAGGCCACTCATCTCTCTCTCCCCACCACTAGCCCACTCATCTCTCTCTCTCTACCACTGGCCCACTCATCTCTCTCTCCCCACCACTAGCCCACTAATCTCTCTCTCTCCAATACTAGCTACTCATCTCTCTCTCCTCAACACTTACCCACCAATCTCTCTCTCTCTACCACTGGTCCACTCATCTCTCTCTCTCCACCACTAGCCCACTCATCTCTCTCTCTCCACCACTAGCCCACTCAGCTCTCTCTCTGCCACTGGCCTACTCATCTCTCTCTCTCTACCACTGGCCCACTCATCTCTCTCTCCCCACCACTAGCCCACTCATCTCTCTCTCTCCACCACTAGCACACTCATCTCTCTCTCCCCACCACTAGCCCACTCAACTCTCTATCCACCACTAGCCCACTCATCTCTCTCTCTCCACCACTACCCCACTCATCTCTCTCTCCACCACTAGCCCACTCATCTCTGTCTCTCTCCACCACTAGCCCACTCATCTCTCTCTCCACCACTAGCCGACTCATCTCTCTCTCCACCACTAGCCCACTCATGTCTCTCTCTCCACCACTGGCCCACTCATCTCTCTCTCTCTACCACTAGCCGACTCATCTCTCTCTCCACCACTAGCCCACTCATCTCTCTCTCTCTACCACTAGCCGACTCATCTCTCTCTCCACCACTAGCCCACTCATCTCTCTCTCCACCACTGGCCCACTCATCTCTCTCTCTCTACCACTAGCCGACTCATCTCTCTCTCCACCACTAGCCCACTCATGTCTCTCTCTCCACCACTGGCCCACTCATCTCTCTCTCTCTACCACTAGTCCACTCATCTCTCTCTCCCCACCACTGGCCCACTCATCTCTCTCTCCACCACTAGCCCTCTCATCTCTCTCTCTCTCCGCCACTAGTCCACTCATCTCTCTCTCTCCACCACTAGCCCTCTCATCTCTCTCTCTCTCCGCCACTAGTCCACTCATCTCTCTCTCTCCACCACTAGCCCACTCAGCGCTCTCTCTGCCACTGGCCTACTCATCTCTCTCTCCACCACTAGCCGACTCATCTCTCTCTCTCCACCACTAGCCGACTCATCTCTCTCTCTCCACCACTAGGCCACTCATCTCTCTCTCCCCACCACTAGCCCACTAATCTCTCTCTCTCTCCAATACTAGCTACTCATCTCTCTCTCCTCACCACTTACCCACAAATCTCTCTCTCCCCACCACTAGCCCACTCATCTCTCTCTCCACCACTAGCCGACTCATCTCTCTCTCCACCACTAGCCCACTCATGTCTCTCTCTCCACCACTGGCCCACTCATCTCTCTCTCTCTACCACTAGCCGACTCATCTCTCTCTCCACCACTGGCCCACTCATCTCTCTCTCTCCACCACTAGCCCACTCATCTCTCTCTCTACCACTGGCCCACTCATCTCTCTCTCTCTACCACTGGCCCACTCATCTCTCTCTCCCCACCACTAGCCCACTCATCTCTCTCTCTCCACCACTAGCCCACTCATCTTTCTCCACCACTAGCCCACTCATCTCTCTCTCCACCACTAGCCCACTCATCTCTCTCTCTCCACCACTGGCCCACTCATCTCTCTCTCCACCACTAGCCCACTCATCTCTCTCTCTCCACCACTAGCCCACTCATATTTCTCTCTCCACCACTAGCCCTCTCATCTCTCTCTCTCTCCACCGCTAGTCCACTCATCTCTCTCTCCACCACTAGCCCACTCATCTCTCTCTCCACCACTAGCCGACTCATCTCTCTCTCTCCACCACTAGCCCACTCATCTCTCTCTCCCCACCACTAGCCCACTCATCTCTCTCTCCCCACCACTAGCCCACTAATCTCTCTCTCTCCAATACTAGCTACTCATCTCTCTCTCCTCAACACTTACCCACCAATCTCTCTCTCTCTACCACTGGTCCACTCATCTCTCTCTCTCCACCACTAGCCCACTCATCTCTCTCTCTCCACCACTAGTCCACTCATCTCTCTCTCCCCACCACTGGCCCACTCATCTCTCTCTCCACCACTAGCCCTCTCATCTCTCTCTCTCTCCGCCACTAGTCCACTCATCTCTCTCTCTCCACCACTAGCCCTCTCATCTCTCTCTCTCCGCCACTAGTCCACTCATCTCTCTCTCTCCACCACTAGCCCACTCAGCGCTCTCTCTGCCACTGGCCTACTCATCTCTCTCTCCACCACTAGCCGACTCATCTCTCTCTCTCCACCACTAGCCGACTCATCTCTCTCTCTCCACCACTAGGCCACTCATCTCTCTCTCCCCACCACTAGCCCACTAATCTCTCTCTCTCTCCAATACTAGCTACTCATCTCTCTCTCCTCACCACTTACCCACAAATCTCTCTCTCCCCACCACTAGCCCACTCATCTCTCTCTCCACCACTAGCCCACTCATCTCTCTCTCCACCACTAGCCGACTCATCTCTCTCTCTCCACCACTAGCCCACTCATCTCTCTCTCTCCACCACTAGCCCACTCATCTCTCTCTCTCCACCACTGGCCCACTCATATTTCTCTCCCCATCACTAGCCCACTCATCTCTCTCTCCACCACTACCCCACTCATCTCTCTCTCCACCACTAGCCCACTCATCTCTGTCTCTCTCCACCACTAGCCCTCTCATATCTCTCTCTCCACCACTAGCCCACTCATCTCTCTCTCTCCACCACTGGCCCACTCATGTCTCTCTCTCCACCACTAGCCCACTCATCTCTCTCTCTCCACCACTGGCCCACTCATGTCTCTCTCTCCAACACTAGCCCACTCATCGCTCTCTCTCCACCAATGGCCCACTCATGTCTCTCTCTCCACCACTAGCCCACTCATCTTTCTCTCTCTACACCACTAGCCCACTCATCTCTCTCTCTCCACCACTGGCCCACTCATCTCTCTCTCTACCACTGGCCCACTCATCTCTCTCTCCACCACTAGGCCACTCATCTCTCTCTCTCGCTGTCTCACCTCCCCCATCTCTTCAATCTGTACGTTAATCAGAAAGGAATTGCTCTGTGTAGAGCCCACTCAGAGATAGAGACAATTGGTGTCATATAGTAAAGTTTAGGCAAGTACCAATGATTCAAGGTCTTTAATTGAATGCCAAGCTCTTTTCCCTTGCCGGGGTTTATGTTAAAACAATGTACAGGTAAAAGTGCCACTCAATCTTTGCCCACACAGAACACATTTTAGTGGTATTGTTATTAATGTGTGAGGCTCTCATTTCTTCTGGGCCAAAACCAAGGTCTCGATCCAATCAAGGAAAGGAGTTTAAAAAAAAAAACATATCCAGAATAGTGTCTGGACAAAAAGTACACAGAATCAAAATCAAATCAATGTCATGCAGTTTGACACAATCCTTCCTTGACTTTCACATGGTTTACCTCACATGGAAGTGCTATTTATTTTGCATTATGGACAATCTAGTGAAGTGAATTCTGCCCTGAATACTGCAGTTATCACAGCCTGTAGGAGAGAGAGAGGGGGGTAGGGGAGAGGGAAAGAAGATGAGAGACATGAAAATGACAAAATCAAGGAAGAGAGCTAGAGAAAGACAGAGATAGGGGTTTATAAAGGCAGGAACTATACAGCATTTTGGAGAGAGTGCTAGTGAGCATAGCTTTCACACTATGTTCCACTGAATGTTTGATCGAACCACCTGTTCTCACTGTGACCAGTTCACACCTGTCATACAGTAAGTACACAGCACAAACGCATCACCTTTATCAAGTGCACCCTCTTTTCATGTTTTCCTCCTCAGGCTGGTGGTTCCTGGTCCTCTGGCTGATGTCGTCCCCCACGACATGTGTGTGTAAAGATAGGTTGCCAGGTGTGCATAATGATGGGTTGCCAGGTGTATGTAAAGATGGGTTGCCAGGTTTGCGTAAAGATGGGTTGCCAGGTGTGCATAAAGATGGATTGCCAGGTGTGCATAATGATGGGTTGCCAGGTGTGTGTAAAGATGGGTTGCCAGGTGTGCGTAAAGATGGGTTGCCAGGTGTGCATAAAGATGGGTTGCCAGGTGTGCGTAAAGATGGGTTGCCAGGTGTGCGTAAAGATGGGTTGCCAGGTGTGCATAATGATGGGTTGCCATGTGTGCATAAAGATGGGTTGCCAGGTGTGTGTAAAGATGGGTTGCCAGGTGTGTGTAAAGATGGGTTGCCAGGTGTGCGTAAAGATGGGTTGCCAGGTGTGCGTAAAGATGGGTTGCCAGGTGTGCATAAAGATGGGCTGCCAGTTGTGCGTAAAGATGGGTCGCCAGGTGTGCGTAAAGATGGGTTGCCAGGTGTGCATAAAGATGGGTTGCCAGGTGTGCATAAAGATGGGTTGCCAGGTGTGTGTAAAGATGGGTTGCCAGGTGTGTGTAAAGATGGGTTGCCAGGTGTGTGTAAAGATGGGTTGCCAGGTGTGCGTAAAGATGGGCTGCCAGGTGTGTGTAAAGATGGGTTGCCAGGTGTGCATAAAGATGGGTTGCCAGGTGTGCATAAAGATGGGTTGCCAGGTGTGCATAAAGATGGGTCGCCAGGTGTGCATAAAGATGGGTTGCCAGGATTGGTGGTTAGTAGACCTGTGACGTCGAGCTCCCGGAGTAGGGGAGCTGATGTGGACGTGACAGTCGCGTTCACGTGCTATCAGAGTTACTGGAAATTAATAGGTGTGTGTAAAGATGGGTTGCCAGGTGTGCGTAAAGATGGGCTGCCAGGTGTGTGTAAAGATGGGTTGCCAGGTGTGCATAAAGATGGGTTGCCAGGTGTGCATAAAGATGGGTTGCCAGGTGTGCATAAAGATGGGTCGCCAGGTGTGCATAAAGATGGATTGCCAGGTGTGCATAATGATGGGTTGCCAGGTGTGTGTAAAGATGGGTTGCCAGGTGTGCGTAAAGATGGGTTGCCAGGTGTGCATAAAGATGGGTTGCCAGGTGTGCGTAAAGATGGGTCTCCAGGTGTGCGTATAGATGGGTTGCCAGGTGTGCATAATAATGGGTTGCCATGTGTGCATAAATATGGGTTGCCAGGTGTGTGTAAAGATGGGTTGCCAGGTGTGTGTAAAGATGGGTTGCCAGGTGTGCGTAAAGATGGGTTGCCAGGTGTGCGTAAAGATGGGTTGCCAGGTGTGCATAAAGATGGGCTGCCAGTTGTGCGTAAAGATGGGTCGCCAGGTGTGCGTAAAGATGGGTTGCCAGGTGTGCATAAAGATGGGTTGCCAGGTGTGCATAAATATGGGTTGCCAGGTGCGTGTAAAGATGGGTTGCCAGGTGTGTGTAAAGATGGGTTGCCAGGTGTGCGTAAAGATGGGCTGCCAGGTGTGTGTAAAGATGGGTTGCCAGGTGTGCATAAAGATGGGTTGCCAGGTGTGCATAAAGATGGGTTGCCAGGTGTGCATAAAGATGGGTCGCCAGGTGTGCATAAAGATGGGTTGCCAGGATTGGTGGTTAGTAGACCTGTGACGTCGAGCTCCCGGAGTAGGGGAGCTGATGTGGACGTGACAGTCGCGTTCACGTGCTATCAGAGTTACTGCAAATTAATAGTTCCAACTGCGAAGTTTCACTTGAACGACCCTCCAAGTTGGAATTACAAGTGGGAAAATTGGAGAACATGTTGTTGCTCGAGTTGCCATGTTGTGATGTTTCACCACTGACCTTTTACCTTGTCAACCAAAAGATGACAACAAATCCATTTGAGACAACCTTATCAAATAGATAATGGGCCTCCCGAGTGGTGAAGCGGTCTAAGACACTGTATCTCAGTACAAGAGGCATCACTGCAGTACCTGGTTTGAATCCAGGCTGCATCACATCTGGCCGGGTTTGGGAGTCCCATAGAGCAGCGCACCGTTGGCCGTGGTGGGCTGTCATTGTAAATAACAATTTGTTCTTAATTCAGTTGCCTAATTAAATAAAGGTTAACATATTGTCAATGTTAAGCAAGCTAGCTAACTTTGTTATTAACAACATCAGCTAGATTATCTAGCAAGCTAAAATCTTATTGGTTGAAGAATTGTTGTTCTGACCAAAAAAGCACATGAATGAAACAAAGTCACATGACTGACATCCCAACTAGGAAATAGGAAGTTCTGGCGAGCATGTATATTTCATTAAATAACTAAAAACATCGTTAGCTTTACTGCTTGCCTGTAGGGAAATAACAAGTGTGGGAAGACCAAACCAGAGGTTAGCAATAGTAACCATAGACATACTGAACAGTACATACTACATACAGCATTGTTGGAAACACTAGTGGGAGTAAGACAGGATGTATAGGTTTCATTTCTCCTGACAGATTTGTGTCTGGGTACAGATATGCAGTTTCTATAATATCCTACTGAATGCTAGCTA